>NC_135438.1:8560511-8725511 GCF_051991255.1 Vanacampus margaritifer
TTGTAAAACAAAAGTATGTTCAGGGTATTTGGAATATTGCAATCGTCAAAAGTCCATTTGCGCCAAATGCAGCGGTCACGTGAAAATCCGTACAGCATAAATAAAAAGACATCGACTGAGTTGACGTCAAGACAGTGGTCATATACCCTGTGGTCAACTTCCTGTCACATCTGAACGTGTCGATTCGCCGTCACCTGATTCACTCTTTTGACAGGTCATCATATTTTCTTCATTCTTAAAAAAAAAAAAAAAAGTAACTGGAGAATAGGTGTGCAGCTTATCTCGTCACTCTTCCTGTCGCTGTATAGAAAGAGTTGCCAACATAAAAACTTTACTGGTCAATATGTCTGATACAAGTAAAAATGTAAGGCATCGGTAACAAGAGGCAGCTTGTCAACTTCTACGTATTTTGTCCTGCCAATAATTTATCCAATTTCCTTCAGCCAGCGCCTAGAACAGCCAACAGATGTGGAAAACTTAACTTCAGTGTTACCCACATTCATTCACAGTGTTTTAATGAAACAATCATACGGGAGGGGGAGCGGGCCAAAAAAAAAAAACGATATTCCCGCGCCACTAGCAGACATTCGACACGTAGTCAAAGTCCAGGAAGCTGTCCTGATCCTTGCGCGTGAGAACGCGAGGCTCTCGCGGAGGAGTCAGGGCCGGCTTTTCTGTGGTGAACTCCTCGTCAAAGTTGCTGACGTCTTCCTTGTCGCCGATGGAGGGGACGAAGGGGGGAGGTACCTTCCTTTCTAGCAGTGCCTCCCAGTCTATGTTCTGAAAAAGAAAAAGGGTTGCGAAAACAGATTTATTTATTTATGTATTGTGAGCTGCAGCGGTACAATAGTATGGAGGACCAAAACTAAAAATAAATAAATGACTAAATAAATAAAGAAATTAATAAATGTGAGCGTAAGTGAAAACACAAACGGATAGGATGTAAAAAATATACAATAAAAAATGTGGGAAATAAAAACAACATAATATAAATATATCCCTAAATAAATAAAAGTTAAAAAAATTAAAAACAAGATTCAAAAAATAAATTATATTAAGTCTTGCACCACCAATAACTGACATTGTTGGTTAGCCTTGGAAAAGATGTGTGCTTCACTGAGTTGTTGTTTACATTTTGTAGGCTAGAAATAGAACCTTCTTACCCTGAAGAAAGGCTGCTTCTTCACTTCCTCTGCATCCTTCTCACCCGAGCCCAGCCGCCTCTCTGGGTTCCTCCTTAGCAGCTGTTTATGTTCACACATGCACAGTGGAGGTTTATATGTGATCACTGATGAGTGGCTTTGTCACATTGCTGTGTTGAGTGTATTCGCACCCGTCTCATGATACCGATTGCTTCGGTTGAGAGGAAGCGTGGGTAGCGGACTTCGTCATTTACGATGCTGTCAAACACCTCCTCTTCGTCGTCCCCTGGGAATGGTGACTACAAGCACACAACACAGGGTGGAATGATCAGGTTCATATCATGATGTCATGATGATGATGTCGCAAAGATTATGAACAATCGTATTTTTTAAAGGTCCCTCCTCCAATGTATTTTTAGAGCAATCAGAAGCAATAAATGAATATGTATTACAAAAAAATCTGATTTGGTATTCACAAATATTTTAGTCAAAATAAAGGCGAATGAACCATGAATGAAAATGGAAGACAGATTATTCATGGACTTCAATTAGACTTAGACTCACCTCTCCCACCAACATCTCATAGATGAGGACCCCCAGTCCCCACCAATCCACTGCCCTGGTGTAGGATGTATCTGTCAGGACCTCGGGGGCCAAAAACTCCGGCGTCCCACAGAAAGTGCTGGTGCGGTCCCCGTAACCCATGCCTACGAGACAGAAGTAAAGCATCATGTGACCCAGATCCAACATCGGGAACCGATCAATATTCACCTTCTTTACACAGGCCAAAGTCGGCGATCTTCACGTAGCCGTCCGTGTCCAGCAGCAGGTTGTCCAGCTTCAAATCTCTACAACAGAACATGTGAGCTAAAAGTCAGATTATCATTATTCACGAAATTAAGAACCGCATTTTCTAACGTGATACAGTGCGTCATTATTTGTGGGTTCCACTCACCTGTACACAATCTTATGCTCATGCAAAAACTGAAGTCCGAGAACCACGCAGGCAGCATAAAACCTGAAATTCAACAAAAGACGCATGATTACTCTCATGCACTTGAGTGTAATATTTGCAGTTACGTACACGGCTCGAGGTTCGGTGAAGACGTCGGTGTGGATGTGCATCATCAGGTCACCTCCCGCCGTGTACTCCATGACAAAACACACGTGCTCTGCGGTCTGGAAGCACGCAAACAGGTTGACCAGGAAGGGATGTTGCGACATGTTGACCGTCTCGAAGATGCGCTTCTCACACATCAGACTGGATCAGGAGGATAAGGGAGCGGAAAAAAAGGAGACAGAAATGTGTTTTTCTCTGATGCCTGCCTACAAACCATATAAATCTGCTTATTTCTTGAAAAGTGTCAGCGAATTACAAAGAAACATAAACACACCTTTCAACCTCATCGCGTGCTATAATATCGCCTTTCTTCAGAGCTTTGATGGCAAACATGGTGCCCGTCTTCTTGTACTCCGACAACAGCACCTGTAGACGCACGTGCACAGCATTTTTTTTAATTCAAGTGATAGCGACAGTTGAGGCCGAAGTCCGCAAGTCGGTGTACCTTCCCAAAATGGCCTCGTCCCAACACGGCTATCAGCCTGAAATCTTGGAGAGACAGAGGGCCTTTCTTCTGCTTACTGGCGACACAATGGAAGGTTTGACACAACACTCATTTATATCCATTACTTGAAATAACACACGGAAACACAACGGATGCTTCGTTACATGACTTCAGTACACGGAAGTAACCAGTCGGCGTGTGACATATTGTATAACACATTCCGGCATGCAAGCGCGTACCTGCTGACAGACGGGGATCGGACGTGGCACTCGGGGGTGAGGTCTGGGGGGGTAAAGGGCTCGATGATTGCCGGCCGGTCCTGGCAGGGAACGCGAGAGGAATGAAGGAGAAGAACACACGGGCGGACGTAAAAAGACACGGAAACACGATGTTGTGGCGTGCGACACACAAACGTGGACTGCTGAGGCACTTTTTCAAGGCAGTGGGTTGTTTTGCAAAAAAATCTGATCTGTCATCTACCATTCACACTCACATTCACACCTATGGATACTTAATAATGTAAGTGTGTTTTGGGGATGAAGGAGGATAACCCACACAAGCATGTAAGCTCCACACAAGAGGACCCGAGTTGAGATTTGACACCTTGAATTAACCGCTAGTAAACCGGTCTGCCCCTGTAACAGCTTATTTCAATCAAAATAATGGGCTTCATTACTTACTTTTACATGACATTAATGTATATGCTTAATCAGTGACTCAAAGCTCATATAATACTTTTAAAGATGATGTTGCTAAGAGACAGGGATTTGACTTCGCAATTAATCGGTCAGTTTATTGTAAAACTACCCATGAGTCGAGCCCGGTAACTGCAAGTTTTCAATCAAACTGTTACCCGTTGTTGCTAATTTTGTCCACTGGAGGGCGCACTGACGCTATATGATATTTCTGAATTTAATCATTTTGATGTGTACATTTACAAGGCAAGGAGATTAATGCACCCTCTTTCTGTATAGTTTCTACGGTGTCAAGATTTCAAGAGGGAAGTAGACATTTTGGTAACATTTAAAATTATTTCTAAATCTTGACTTGACTCATTGAGCCATTTTCAGCAGTAAAAAGTTATAATTTTGTCCAGAATAAATTTGATAACTTCATTATTTTTCATGTACAATTAAAACCTTTAAAAAAAAATTTTTTACACTTGCTGTCGATTGAGGTAACGGCCAATCATGGCTCACCTGTTTTCTGGGTTTGGTCAGTAAACTAAGCCATGATTGATCGTGACCTACTTCCTCAGCACAGGTGATGTCATCTTTAGTCGACAGCAATTAGTTTGGTATTAATTGTACATGAAACATAATGACGTTATCAAATTCATTCTGGACAAATTAGTAACTTTTTAATGCTGAAAATGGCTCAATGAGTCAAGTATACCTTTAACAAGCTTTTATGTAAAAGGTACTTATATATAGCCAGTGATCTGTAAAAAGTTGCACATGTGTAAATGACAAACTGATTCAAATTATAGATGAAAATGCACTCACTTTCATTGAGAAATTTTCAGATTGCTCAAATGATTTTAGCACATTCACCCATTGGCACATACATTTAATGAGAAAAAATAAAAATTCATTATTAGAGATTATTTCGAGTTTAGGCCAAGAATATGTAGAGTGGATGGGCTCACTTTAAAATTGTAGTGAATGTGGCCTCTAAACTAAAATGAATTTGGCATCCCTGGGCAAAGCAAAAGTGATGGCATTGTTGTCCTATAGACGTCCTATAAATTGAGCGTTTAATAACAGTGCCTCTGCTGGTGACAGACAGTGGTACACTTTAATAAATCCATTGCACGCATTTATGAGGACGTGAATTTGATGACTCAAGTTGTCTATTATGAGCTGTGTAAATAAGACTTCATGCTGAACAGATTTGACTGATCCCACGTTATTACATTGTGTGGACCTACCCACACCAGACACACACACACACCTCCCCAACATCCCCCCTCGGTCTGTCTGTCTCACCGGAGTGTGCACTTCCGCATCTCGCTTGTAATCTCCCTTTATCGGCGAGTCGCTATCCAGACTTAGCTTCTCCACGGAGATCTCCCTGAAAGCGCCCAACGGGACACAGCAGAGCGCAACACGCAGGAGACGCACAAATGAGCAGAGAGAAGACAAACACAAGAGGAAAGGTTAGACGTGGGGCGGACGCTTCCAACAAAAAGAGGAAAAAAGGTTCGAGGGTTGCTGACGGGTACATGGAAGATGAGTGGCAGCCGCGTGCCAGTGCTGTACGTCTCACCCAGAATTGAGCGTCAGGTTGTGTGCGCTGGGACTGTACGTTCCCGAGTTGTTGACGGTGGGAATGGCGTTTCGGAGAAGCCTCACCCACGTCCCGATGTCGACGTTCATTTGGCGAGCTCGAAGGAACGCCTTGCCTGGAAATAGAAACAAAGAACACACACACGGCAACATAAAATACAGATGTGGTTCAGTTTTGGGTGTAAAATTGCGGAATGGACTTGATGTGTTGATGTGTAATTCTGTGTTGGGGTTCAAGAAAAAATGAAAACGTAATTAATTAATTAAATGTAAATCCCATTGGACTATATAGGGTAGGCAATAATAAACCTGGTGCTTCAGCCCATTCCTTTTGCGGTTATTAATTGATTTGTTCAAAAAGATGTCTCTTACAATAATCAAAACTTTACAAAACAACTCTTGCATTGGACCTCTTTCCATCATGCAAGTGTACCTAATTAAGTGTCCCCCGAGTGGCATGTGACATCTGTCACATTAATAAATACTGTAAATGTTGGCATTAGCTAAATTAAATAAACTACTGTATGATTGAGTGCCTATCTGTCATCACCAATCTAGCAAACTCTTAAATTCAAAGAGATAGATGATTAGATAACAGATGTTATCACCTTGCTGCTTGGAGAAGACTTTCTTCTGTCTTTGGAGGCGAGGGACTCGCTCAATAACCGGGTTGAAGAATGTCACCTGGAAAGCGAGCACAATGATAAACGCAGGTGTATGTGACTGATGCGGCATTTTATATGTGTGCCTCTGGCTTTCATTCTAGTCAAAACACAAAAATATATAATAAATGTTTGCTTTAGTGGTTACTTCAACATTTTGGCTAGCGCCTCTCGTTGCAGTGTGGAAAGCCCAGCCGGATATATTCTAGCCACTGGAGGCTTAAAGCAGATATATTTTTAAATAGTGAGGATTTTTAGGCAAAAAAAAAAAAAAAAGGAAGCTGGGCACAGTTTCAGAATTACAGAGTGAATTTGGCAGGATGTGTGTGGTGTGCCAAATTTAAAAGACATTATTTTCACTTACAGGGAAGTCCACCTTAAACATTTTTGACAATTATATGTTATATGTGACCTCACTAGTCTAAACATGACATTCTGATCAATATTACATTTGTGGAATATGAGCTATGTCGCAAAATCCAGCCGTTTTTTTCCCATCCCAGGGGGCGGCCATTTTGCCACTTACTGTCGACTGAAGATGACATCACAGTTGCTCAGGGCTCAGGCAACGACCAATCACAGCTCACCTGTTTTATGAAGCTGAGCTGCGATTGCTTGTTTACCCGAGACCCGAGCAACTGTGATGTCATTTTCACTCGACAGCAAGCGGCAAAATGGCCGCCTTCTGGTATTGATAAAAACGGCTGGCTTTTGCTGCTTAACTCATATTTTACTAACGCAATGTTAACCAAAATGCCGTATTTAGACTAGTGGGGCTGCATAGAACATATTGTCAAGAAATTATTTTGGGGTTGACTTCCCCTTTCAGTTGAATGCATCATGTACGTGTGATACCTCAGCTAATAGCAGGCCTTGAGGTTCCAGCTCGAGCTTAACCGTGTGCTTCTGGTTGTCCAGGAACTCTTCCAGCTTCAGGTACTTCACAGCACACAGTGAGCGGTAGTCCTTCCAGTACACAGCAATCTCCATCTCCCTTGACTACAATATGCAAAAAAAAAAAATCGCATCGTTTTAAGATCATGATAATTACGGCTGCCAAATATCTCAATCAACCTAAATAAAAAAAAAACATATTGGTCGGGCCCTAATAATTGGTATGCTAAGCTACAATATGCATGAATATATGAATACTTTTGTGTGACTGACCCTCTCCAGCTCCACAGTGAAGGTCTGGTCCCACGCCTGCTCCCCGACAGTCTTCCAAGCTGTCTGACCCACCACTGTGTTATCCAGCTTAAGCACGGCGCTAACCTCGGCTGCACAGACCCCGGACAGCAGATTTAGCACACAGGTCGGTGACATGACTACATATGATGCTGAACACGATAACCGCACAAGTATTAGCACATCTCGCATATTCTGCCTTTTTTATTATTATCATTGGGTCACTTGATTCATGCTATTGAGGTTCACAGACAGGAAAAAAACGATACGCTACTAATTGCTAACAAATCCCAATTTGTTGGATGTATGTATTGCACTTCTTTTTATGTAAAAATGTCACAGATTAAAACACATTTTGGCTGTTATTTTGCATGTATACTAAAAAATGAATGATAGAAGTATCTGTGGAAAGCAAAGGTGTTGCGAAACCTCTGATGTGAGAAGACTGGCAACCTAAAGTGAGGATTTCCTGTCTCACAATCATAGACCGGAAATGAATGTTGCCCGGTTGCAACGTCTAGTATTCGTGAACTTGATATATTATGAACAGCTTTAGTGGCAATGTGCAGGAACAGGCATTTACCGTTTTTCATGTTACAAAGCTACCTTGACAATTATTTAAATAAAAATTGTGGTGGTTTTTGGATGCTGGAATAGATGAATGGAATTTTAATTAATTTCAATATGATCTATGAATGGAGTTTGTGATGAGCTTGGTCATGGAACCAATTAAAGTATTAAGTCAAGCCCGGACACAATGTGTCATGAGAGATCATCAGGGGTGATGTGGGAAATGATTTCTTTTTTTTAAGTTGCAAACATCTCATCTAGCTATGCCAGCGATGTATAGTGAAAAGCAGAACAATTAAATGCTTTTACAATAGATGGCAGAAGATACTTATTATTATTATTTTTTTTTTTTAGTAAAATAAATAAATTAAATAAAAAAAGATGAGAGAAGGTACGTTTGTGTGTGTGTGTGTATGAGACCCAGAATTGACACGTAGTATGTAAATTTTTCTAAATAAATTGAGACAAGATCATCATCATTTTGGTACTATTCAGGTATTCTAAAGTAAAATTGATGTCTTGTCTTAATAAAGGTCATCGGGGAACATTTCACATAGAGACTTCGCACAAACTGTACTTACACGAGAGCTCCTCTGTCTTGCTCGGCGTCTTCCCGCTGACTGAACCAGTCCGGCCGTAGAGTCCCTTGTTACCCCTCATGAAAGATCGTGTATCTCCGGGGCTATAACAGGGCAACATGACAGCAGTCCCCTTATTGCGCCCAGGGACCACCTCCAACAACCCCACGCAGCCCAGCAGCTGCACCTGCAAAGTACCTGAGCACACAGTCGAACCCGTTTTAAAGTAAGATCTTGCTACTGGTAGGTACAGGGATGTGATTTGACCAAAGTGAAATTATCTGAAAATTTAGCCGGGGGTCTGGGGGCCGCTGGCACTCGCTCATGGGTTTTCCGTGTTTTTAAGTACTTTCAATGCACTCACATGACAAAGAAATAGACAAAACAACAGCATAAATTTTCAATTTATATTGAACTATCCCATATAAAATGGCAGTTTTAGTCAACTCAAAATCAGTCACATTCAAAAACATTGGACTGCCTTTGCTTTTAAAAACTATCACTGAGAATATCATCATATCTAACTAATGTGATTACTAAGTTAACACATAAATAATGTTGAAGAGTTCAAATTTCATGAACAAATAATTGTATCATGACCAAATGAAAAGTAACTCATATTAGAGCATACCACAAATGTCTATTATAGCAGAAGATGTTATCTGTCGGAGTCATGTGCATACACAATGAAATACAAAAACAAAAAAAAAAAAAAAAAAAATCGGATTTTTTCTTTTTGGGGGGGAGATAAAAAAAAAGCGGAATTCCGCGAATTAGCGGAAAAATCACATCCCTGTAGGTATGAGTTTTATGATGGTCGTTTACCAGTGAGAGGCGAGGGCTTGTTGAGGGTGCTGTACTGGTTGTGTACGTAGGGGGCGCCGTGGCGAGAGCTGAAGGCCGGTGAGGAGGACAGAACCAGCTCCTCTTTGATGACGTTGGCCTTGGGGTGGTCCTCAGGCAGCTCGGCCAGACGGTGGTCCAGAGAATCCCTGAGCAGGTCCAAGCGCTGAGAGGCCTCGCTGAGGCGAGACTGTGCCTGTGCACACAGGAGACGCAAGGTATGTTGGGTGAATATTCTGAATTTGTTTTACTTTTTAGTTGGATTTTACTGCAAAACTGAACACACAACAACAAAAAATTCACACAGTGTATTTAAATACAACACACAGTTCTGTTTTGGAAATATCGCCATCTTATTGCTAGAAGTCCATGGAAAAATCCATTGACAGGCTAGCATAAATTAGCATGAGAAGTTATTCACAGGCATATAAACCAATCAGTGAAAATAACGTTATATTATTATATTTAAAGCATCAATTTCCTCCTCTACTCTTTAATTTATCACCATGCAAGCGCCACACCACAATGCCCCTAAGAGGCCAAGGTGTGCACAAAAGGAACACCAAGTATTTCTCTATTGCTATTATTTTAACTCATTCCCTCCCAGCCATTTTCACTGAAGCAACCCCCTTCGCTCCCGGTTGTTTTACTGGATTTTGCGAGGCCCACAGAATATTGCTATATAGTGTTGTATTGCTATAAAAACATGGAACCTACCAAAGAAAGAATAGAGTCTCTTCTTTCATCGGGGGGCAAATGTATATTTCTATCTGTTTCCTTTTTGCAGCAATTAGCATTAGAATTTTGCTCCGTTTCGTCATTATTCAAAATTGTATTTAGAACTGTGGGGAAATTAGCTTGTTTGTTTCTTATACTCTGCTGCCACCTGCTGTCCATCTTTTTGTCATTACTACCATTGCTTCACCCGTTCTCTGCAGTTCAGAGGCTGCATCAAAGCCTTCTGTATGCAACAAAAACGTATAAATACGTCTTTGGGACAATTAAAACATTTAAAATAGAACATATTTATACGTTTTGGGGAGCAAATTAGTTAATAGATTATTATTGTATTTGTTGATAATTTATTTTGTGTTTGTTTTTTTAAGTTATTGTATATTTAAAGTTCACTTTTGGTATTTGAATAAATGCAAAGTTTTCAAATCAATGAATGAAGGCTTATTAATCTTAATTACAAATGTTCAATATGAATGAAAATAATGGTGACTATAATTTTTTCCCCCATAATTGACTAGCCCAAGACAAGACCGAGGGTGGCAAAAAAACAAAGCGGTGGGGAATGTGGAGTAAAACATTGTAATATTTTATTATTTCTAGAGGGGTATTACGCTCAAATGCCAAAAATCTAGTGTAATGCTAGGCTAGTGATTACCAACTACTGTGCTGCAGTCCATGAGAGAAATTATAAAATTGTACCTAATTGGTAAAAAAAAGAAAGCAAATTGAACCACAGTCAACATAACCTACGCTAACACAGTAGTTAAGTCAGACTTGCATTACATTTCCATTTTTGGCCAGAAATAAAGATTTCTACTTTAGAGGCCATATAAAAACACCAAGCTTACCTCCGAAAGGGCTTTCTTGTCCTGAACTTTACTGGCCCCGAGAAGCCTTAGCACGTTTTTGGCCCCCTCAGCAACAGCATGTTCCACCCTGTAGTGATGCCTCAGCTCCTCGATGCGCAGCTCCACCCCACACATGTCGTGGTTACCTTGCAATGAGAGACATCACGTTACACTTACAGTACAATCCGCTCCATTTGATTGAGATTGTGTCTAGCCTGGCCGCAGTTAATGCTGAGGCAGCATTGCCCTAGTTTGCTCGTTCGATAACAATTTTAACGAGAAGCACAGCTAAGTGATAACATCTATAATAAGTGTCACAGATTAAGCACACAGAAGAGGAAAAACCCCGAGCAGAGGCTAGAGGCTTGTTTGCAATGTGTTAACTACACACTTGTCATTCACCATAGCAATCACATCCTTCGATCAATAATTAACGCATCGCTCTTTGAAGCCAGATTTTAACTTTCCACATCTGAGTAGTCATCTTAGACGTGGCCTCTCAAAGTGGGCAATGTGTTCCCAGTGAGGTAGAAGATGAAGAGGATAAGATAAACACAACCCGAAACGATTGACTTTGGCCAGCTGTTGAACATAGATACGAAAATAACAGTGTTAAAAATGTCTATGATTTGTGAGCGCTTGAAAATACCGTAGGGAAAACGTGAGGGCGACAGGAGGGTTAATATGAGCGGTGGGAGTGGAGGTGGCTTATGGGTGCTTTATCTCCTAATAAGGTGTTCTGCCTTGAGCATGGACTCCGCTAGATGACCCCTCCAGGGGGGTGTGGTGCCTGGAGACTGTCTGTGTACACAAGACACACAACCCACTCCCCTGTGTGTCTGCTGCATGTGTGTATGCTTTAAATGAACCAGAATAACTTGAGACCGTCTATGTGGGAGCACAGGGTGGAAAAAAAATGGGAGCTCTGACGTCAGAAGGCTCATGATTCTGGATAACGACATCATATTAAGAGAGAAAATCTAGCTTGTTCACAAGACATGAAAGAAAATGGATGATTTTCCACATGATGGAGAGGATGTTGTATAATAAATTGCATTAAGCAATTTCCCTTTGAAATAACAACATCACAATTATTTGAATTCTACACTGGCTTGTATGAAGGAAAGGAGCATTTCCCTTATTCACGTCAGGTCTGTAGGGGGGGCACTGGAGCAAAAAAACACTGAAAAGAGCCAACAATATGGACACAAGTATTGGGTCACATTTCATGCCTCAATTAATGCATGGATGCGTCGTGGAAATGTTTAAAAAATAATAATAATTTTAAGAATGCCCCCTTTTCAGTTTCCACAGTCCATAAAGGAATACTTGGATGAGCGTGAACAGGAGGAAGCCCATCAAAACCTTTAGGATGAACTAAAACAGAGACTGTGAACCACAAGGACCCCCCCTCTTAGGTCTAACGTCACCTCATAACCCTTCTTGTAGAAAAGTTTTGACAGAAGAATTAAAGCTGGTTTAAATGAAATAGAAAAGGTTATCCATATTTTGTTCCCTTTTTTCAATTCCTGTAGGCCAGAGGTGGGCAATCTCGGTCCTCGAGGGCCGGAGTCCTGCAGGTTTTAGAGGTTTCTCACTTCCAACACAAGCTGATTCCAATCAGCAGTATCGTTATCAGGCTTATGCAGAGCTTGCTGATGAGCTGATCATATATCAGCTGTGTTGAAGAAGGGCAACATGCAAAACCTGCAGGACTCCGGCCCTCGATGCCCACCTCTGCTGTAGGCCATCCTAGGTCGAGCGCCACATCAAAGTCATTAATTTGCCATTTTCATCCCATTAGCGGGCTAGGTATTGTCCACAGCACTTATTGCCTGACACAAAGTCAGTCACTTGGCCTGAAATGGCATTGATCCCTCCCATCAGGGGACATCAAGTACAAAACCTCTGAACTAGCTATATCGAACACATGTTAGCGTACATTCTCTGTTCCCCATTACTTGTCTAATAGCTTCGTCTTCATCCTACCCCTCCACAAGGTTTTGTGGTAGTCGCTTGAACATTTTCCGTGTACTGCTATTCGCTACCGAACAAGCATCCTCGGCAGAGGTAACCTGCGCCTACCCTGTGCGTCGTCATTGTGCTCGGTGGCCTGCACGGCTTTGCGGATTTGCATGCGGATGATGTCAATTTTGGTTTTACTGTCCTGCAGCATCTGCTGGGCCGTCTGCAGCATCTTCTTGTCCTGATGGCGCAACCAGAAAGGTCAAAACAAATCGACATACCTTTACATTGAATCGTTCCTGCTCTCAGTAAAAATAGAGATGACAGAATCAGGGAAACAATGTGGTGAGAGCGTGAGAGGATAGCGGTTCTGTGCATTGTCTGATAGTGATTACTATTCCAGTGTATGAGTCAGCAGGTTGCAAGGTTGTGAACCAAGAAGGTCAACTCCAGTATGAAGCATTTGGGGGAGGTGTTGTAGTTTCAGTTGCAGCTTATTTGTGGGAGAGAGGTTGAAAACAACCATTTTTGTGTACCTACATCCACAGTAAACGATGACTGAACAATATTTAGTAAAGAACCTTGGTGGATCCGTTGGCGTAGATGGGGATCATGTTCTCGACCCCTTGCTTGACTTTGAGCTCGATGTTGAGCTGCCTCTCCAGGGCAGCGATGCGTTCCTTGTGGGCTGATGTTCTGCTCTCCGCCCCGGGAGACTGAGGACATTCATCTGGGACAAGAGAAAGGTTGGAAATGATGCAAACGGAGTATTCATGCAAACGGCCTACCTTTATTCTCATCTCCTCCTTTCACCACAATGTGAGCGTCGAGTTCTTGGAGCTGGGCGTGAAGGTTATCGAGCCTGCGATTAGAGCTTCTGAGCTGGCTGTCCACCTGTAGAATGCAACCAAGACTTGTGTCAGTTATGTCACAATTTGTGTTTGCTAGGTGACCTAACAACAACTGACTTACCACATAAACAATTTCAATCTACACTTGTAGCCCTTACTATCGCAAAAAAAAAACAATTCTTGTTAACTGGAAAAATAAACAAACTCTGAATATCGACCAATGGTCTAACCTCCTCATAAATCACATTTTAATGGAAAAAATATCTGCCTCAAATAAAAAACAAATACCAAAATTTATAGAAACATGGTCTACGTATATAGAATTTTTTAACCTAATTCTGGTAACTTAATTCTGCCTGTTAGCGAGAGCCACCACATCGTGATAACTTACATTGATGTTTCTGCATTTGGCAATTTATTATTATATTATATTATATTATTAGTATGGGATTTTTTTTAATAGGTTTTAGGTGAACTGATGAATACACACACGCTCGCACGCACGCACACACACACACGCACGCACGCACGCACGCACACACACACACACACACACACACACACACGCACTTACAAAAAAAAAAATATATATATATATATATATAAAAAAAAAAAATTTTTAATAGAAAATAAAAAAGGAGAGCAAAAAAAAAAAAAAAAGTTATGTCACAATTTTCTTGAAACAAATGTGTTAAGGGAAATGCCTGGCCTCGCAGGGTTGGAATCTGCCCCTCTGTCTGGACTACAAGCATTTTTCATTCCAGCAGTGGTAATGACCACATTTCCTCAGTGTTTGTACCTCAAATAGACTCGATGTCACAAATAGAACGCGCGTCATTCTCTAAATTTGTGTTTGGGAACGTGTCACTTATGAGTGTATTGCACTAGTGTCAGTTTTAAAAAATTAACTCAAACTACACTTTTCTCTTGTAAATGGTACTTCATTTATGTAGTGTTTTTCCTCCTAACCAGGCCCTCAAAGCGCTTTTTGACTACTGATGACACGGTATCAGGAGTAACTTGGGGGTTCAGTATCTTGCTCAAGGATACTTTGACAAAGTCACACTGGCCTAGGATCGAACCCACGAGACGACCACTCTACCACTGAGACACTATGACCCAAATACAACAACAACAACTAGATGTATCGCTATTGAAATGTCGACAGCACGCTGAAAATTTTGAATTTTCTCCTTCACCTGAAATGATGGTGTGGTCAATTTAAAACTAAAGGAAATTTACTCTGACAGTGTAACCTTTTATCCTAAAAGTGTTAAAATAACAAAATTAGTTCGAACACTGGAAATTTAAAACTGACCGATTTGCTGTGTGTGTGTATTCCATAAAAAAAAGTCTGAATTTTCATGAAGATGACTTTTGGGCTCACGGTGAGAGATCTAACCTGTTGAGCATTCCTCTTGTCCGTGGTGGCCCTGCGCAGGTTCTCGGCTCCTTCTTTAATCTTCAACTCCTTGCGAATCTCCCGGCGAATCCTCTCTCGCTGCTCGTCCAGGAGCTGCTGCACGCTAGAGTCAGAGAAGTCTGAGTTCTGGTCCAGGCCCAGTTGCTCCAGTACCGACAGCCCACCCGGGTCACTCTGGAGGGAAGGAGAGCAGAAATGTAAACGTGAGTACGATCATAAAAATAAAAGAAGATGACATTTGCTCCCACTTTGGTAACGCGAGGTGTCGATGGTGAGCTGGCCAGAAGAGGAAAAGATGGCGGGCAGGATACAGCGATGTGTAATGGAAGGAGATGTAAAGGGAGAGATAATGATGGGGATTTTAGAGGAAAAGATTACAAATGAAAAGTCAAGAGAAAAGGAATGCAGATAAGTAGAACCACTCAGTCTGCGTTTAAAGCCAAAATATCAATTAAACAGTGGTGTTTTTTTGCTCCCGGACTATTACCATGGTGGTAATATTTTTTTCCCCCGACAACGACGTAATAAGTTAAATAAGCCAAATCGTTGAGCGTCAACTGTATTTCCTGAAATAGTAGCCTCCGCTCTACTGGTTACATTATCCACTCAAAATAATAAACACCTTCCCTCAAATCGTTGCCTTGCCTTTTCCCCTAGAGGGAAAAAAAACATATAGCGCTTTCTACACTGTTATATTGCTAATAGCAATGTGTCAACCAAGTGGTGCAATTCGGTCTGGTACGCTACACCCTGATTTGGTATTCACCGTGTGTAGGTAACTTAAAGGAACTGATAATAAAAAAAGATACACAAATGTAAAGAAAGCAACTACGCATAATATTTACATTGTATGACTTGAAAAGTAATAATTCTCTGTTAACCAGCCAACAAACTTTTCTACTCATACCCACAAATAGACACCTGGAGTTAAATAAATAACGATTATAGAAGGAAACGTGGTATGCTAAAAACTAACTAACATTGTCTCCTAGGTTTGTGCAAGCACATCACGCAACTCTTAACATTTACATCAGCGCTGATGCTATGCTAATGCTAATGGCAACACACTATTAGAGGTATCCTGGCTGGTGATCAAGCATATCAATTAAAGATGTGATTCACTTCCGTCACTATTATTTGGAACCGCTTTCTATGACCATATGATGGTAAAGATCGCATCTTACGTTGTCTACATGACCAGGCGAGCTACGATCGTCTTGTGAAAAATGTCACAAAACAATCCCTGTGAGCAAGCGACGCTTGTTCATGTTCAAAGTCCCAACTGGACTGTGTCTGCTCGTACCCAGACACTCCATCAGGAACACCCCGAGCGTTAATCACAGCGAGTCCTAACACTACTTGCCATTACAGGAACACACAAAGCAAACAAACAAGCTGGCAAAACATCACCTCCGAGCTGTCCCCATCATCCTCGTCGCCATGCCAACACATAGTTTGCTCAGGTTTGATGATCCGAAAACCACATAAGAACACAAGCCTACTCCGGTGCCTTCCTGAGCCCAAATGTGGACAAAATGCGGCTTGTTTGGAGGTGGGGAAACCCGATAAAAAGAGATAAAGAGAGGGAGAGTTAAGTGAGAGGGGAGGGGTCACGGCTTCTGAAGAGGATATCCGTCCCAACACCAAGCGACTCAGGCCTTTCCTGTTTCCTCTGCAAACTTCGCCGCCGCTGTCAGCAGAGAGAGAGAAAAGGGCGACGGACACTCCATACATCAAGAACATTTCCTCCCTGTCCAAGGTTTTCGTAAATCATTTTGGAGATCCATGGCACTGAGGTCGTGGGATGTCAACACTTGCATCTGAAATTTGTCTATATCGGACATCCCTTTTTTTCCTTTCATACAATCTTGAAGGTAGAAACAAGGGAAGGATGTGTTTTCCAAGTATTGGATCAACGCCAGAGAGTAAAGTTGGGATGAATGCTTGCAGCCCTTCACATTTATTAACCCCTGCAGAAGGTTGTGGATATCCATGAATAATCGAGTTGAGTAATTGACGCCACTGGGTCCACTTAATCTAACATCTTAGGCCACGCCCACACGAGGACAGATCATCTGAGATTGATCGGCAATTATATACTGTGTTGTCCATCCCACGCAGCTGTCACTGACTGGTAGTATCCTCCCAAATCCGCTGTGATTGACTGGTCAATTCTTTGTCTAATTTCATACATCGATTTTACACATACTTGGTTAATGGTCTTTGACTTGTGTAGCGCTTTTCCACCTACTGTATTAAGGCACTCAAAGCGCTTCACGCTGACTTCGCATCCACCTACTGATGGCGCAGGAGCAACTGGGGGGTTCAGTATCTTGCTCAAGGACACTTCGACATGATCACAAACCCACAACCTCTGGTTTGGGAGACAACCACTCTACCACTGAGCCATGCCGCCCCCCCTACTTGTGTGTATATTTAGCATACCTGTATTTACTGTGTGTGTCAGACTATGTGTACAGTAACTGTAATCTGATATGTCCTAAAACTTAACAGAATATACAGTATGATACGGAATTGAGTAAGAAAAATAATTCAGGAAAAAAAATGCAGCTCAGCATCAGTGCCACATTTTTTGTCGTGTTCAGTGAGCTTTTGTGTTTTGTTCACAAGAGTATCAATGATAACAGAACAATACAAACCAAAGAGGGAATTATAACAACAAACAGTTTCAATACATGGTTTTAACTTCTAACTTCCTTGTATAACTAATTGACAATGATAAAACAAATTGTACCATATTTAAAGGTTTCAATCCTGCAAAGGATTAACTCTATTACCATTAACATTATATTTCTATGGCATAAAATGACTTTAAAAAACAAACAGGTGAAGCAGCTTCCAGAAATGGAATAACATGAGGTACACCGTGACCTGCGTGATGTAATAACATCAAGAAATGCTTTGACAAAACAAATCAATCCCAGGCTCAAATTTTCAACTTACAGTATACTTGAACTTTACAAGCAATGGAAAGAAGAGACGTCAGCTCCTTCGCCCTCAGGTTGTCGACCCGGTGTTCCCTTACCAAAAACGGTGACAGCTCACGGCATAAATGACTCAGCCTGGGCTGCTTGTTGAACTAAAGGAACGCTCGGCGAAGTAGCACCGAGCTAATTCCACTCGACAGTTTGAGCAGCGAGGAACGAAGCCTCAGGCTGAACTGAGAAGATGTGATGGGAAAAGTGAAGTTAGATGCGTGTGAAATAGCGTGTCACTACGGGGCCTGTTCCTTATGCGTGATCACAACCATTCACTTAAGACATGGTACATGCTAAGACCAGGGAAGGAACGGTTGTAGGAGTACAGCAAGGCTACTGAGCTCCACCCAATTCTGTGTTATTACAGAGGGTGTGTGCCCAGTACTCCAAGTACTGAAATTTTGAAAATACATCTGCAAGAGGCATGGGAATGATTCATCAATCGTCGATAGTGGATTGAGGTCACGGACGATGTAATGGTTCGCTCGGCTGACTTTCATGCATGTGTGAGATCAGATCCCGCTCAATGAATGCTTCTCGTCTGCGTGTGACGTCCTGTAATTGACTGATAGTCCACCTTGGTCAAATAGGATGGAAGGAGTCTGCCTAAATGAGCTAGTATTGAATAGCAAAGGACTGGTTAGCACGTCCGCCTCCCAGTGCAGAGGACGTGAGATCGAGTCCGGGTTTCGGCCTTCCTGGGTGGAGTTTGCATGTTCTCCCCGTGCTTGCGTGGGTTTTCTCCGGGTACTCCGGTTTCCTCCCACATTCCAAAAACATACATGGAGGTTGATTGGACACTCCAAATTGTCCATAGGTGTGATTGTGAGTATGGTTGTTCGTCTCTGTGTGCCCTGCGATTGGCTGGCAACCAGTTCAGGGTGTACCCCGCTTACTGCCCGAAGCCAGCTGGGATAGGCTCCAGCAACCCCCGCGACCCTTGTGAGGACAAGCGGTAAAGAAAATGGATGGATGGATGAATAGCAAAGGGGGTAGTAGTTATGGTCATCTCCCATCCGTGAGGTTGTGGGTTCAATCCTCTCCCCTGGTGTAGTCCATAGGTGTCAAACTCCGGTCCTGGAGGGCTGCAGTCCTGCCGGTTTTTGGAGGCTTCCCTCTTCCAACACAAGCTGATTCCAATCATCAGGATCGTCATCAGGCTTGCTGATGAGCTGATCATATATCAGCTGTGTTGGAGAACGTAAACATCCAAAACCTACAGGACTGTTTGATACCTATGCTGTAGTCCAGGGGTGGCCAAGTTCGGTCCTCGAGAGCCACTATCCAGCCTGTTTTCCATGTCTTCCTCCTTCAGCGCAGCTGATTCTAATGATCAGCTCATCAGCAAGCTTTGCAGAAGCCTGACAACGATCCTGATCATGAATCAGGTGTGTTAGTGGAGAGAAACATGGAAAACAGGCTGGATAGTGGCTCTCGAGGACCGAAGTTGGCCACCCCTGGTGTAGTCTATAGGTGTCAAACTCCGGTCCTGGAGGGCCGCTGTCCTGCCGGTTTTTGGAGGCTTCCCTCTTCCAACACAAGCTGATTCCAATCAGCAGGATCGTCATCAGGCTTGCTGATGAGCTGATCGCATATCAGCTGTGTTGGAGAACGGAAACATCCAAAACCAGCAGGACTTCTTTGACACCTATGCTGTAGTCCATCCAAGTCATCTGCAATTGACCGGCAACCAGTCAAAAGGTGTCAGCTGGGTTGTCCACATATATCAGCAGTGATTGCCAGTTGACCGATCCAAGATGGATTCTGGACCAGAAACCACTCCAGGGTCTAGTGTGTGTCATCTGAGAATGAATGAAGTTATGTAGACGGTCGTGTCTCAATCAATTCACACCCAACTAGTTTGTTGCCTAAATGCGCTGCTACAGGAACTGGAAGTAAACGGTTTGTTTTCCAGTTTCTGGCAGGACTAGCCACTTGGCTAATATGAAAATATGAAACCAAGTTTTTTTTTTTGTATGCAGCCATTGTCCCCTACTGCCACGCAAGACATTTAGAAGCAATCTGTGGGGGAGAAAACAAACCTGCACAAAATGTCAAGCTAAATGACTGCGAGGCGTAAATGCGGCGAGAGGGAATAACTAGGACCTCCCGAAAGAGACGAATCAAGGAGGAAACGGGAACGGCTAGGCATTTGACACTAACATTCCCCTGACTTACTACAGGAAAATTTAGAAATGATGTCTTCTCTAAAACATGTAAACAAATAGTAAGTTGTCAGAAAAAAAAGGATTTTGCTGGCATTGGGAAGCTGCGGTTTGTCCGGCAGACAAGCAGAACTGTGGCGAGCGAGGCAACACCGGTTAAACAAAGAGAGAGCATGACGGGGACAGGAAGAGAGGGAGGAGAGATGGATGAGGCCCCGCCAAGAGGGTCACGGGGTGGAAGCACACACACGAGACAAATAAGCACAAGGGGAGGAAGAGATAGAAAAGCGTGCCTACTTGCCTAGACTTGAAATGAATCAAAAAGTGCACCAGTCAGGTGTTGCTAATGCTAAAGTGATTGTATGTTGTTTTTAAATCTAACGCCCACACTTTTCTTAGACTTAAAGCTAGCTAACATCAAACTTGCCACATGTTGTCTTTGTGCACAACGCACCCACAACAACGCTATGTACACTGTACATAGTGTGGTGGGGTGTGGCTTCCAAAGATCAGTTCCACGTTGGGACTGGTCATGACAGGCTTATTTGAACAAAAAACTAAAATGGGTTTTGACCCAAATGTGGCACATTCTTGTGGTACTGTACATAAAAGTGGCTCTTTTACGGTTTTAGGGCTGCCTTGCTACATCTGACATCGGGTGATGTGAATCTCAGGTCTATCCGGTCATTCTGGAGAGATGTCCATCCAAGATTGGTCTCATGACCCAAAACAAACAGCATCCTGGGGCGTGTAATCCAGATGTAACCCCCCGCCTGTGATTGGCCGGCAACTAATCAATGGAAATGGTGCCTTTAACCCTGGAGAACCCAAGAACCCTTTTCTTCTTTGGAAAATTATAAATTATACATTAAATCACTGCTATAAGTTCACTGAACACCAAAATGTTTTTTCAATTTTAACCCTTTTTTTTAACTAGCTCAGAGTTGCTAATTTATCAAAAAATATATATAAAACATACTCCTAGGCATTCTGCAACATGATATGAAATAGATTATCAAAAAAATATATATATTTTACCATCTGATGGTTTGCTGAGAAGATGGTTTTGTTTGGATTGATTTCCAGCTCAACAAAACAGCCATCTTGTCACCACCACTCTGGCTCATGTAAGTGCAATATTCATCCACTAGATGGCCCCATGCAGGGGTCAGAAGTGGCACTCTGGACTTTTGAAGTTAAATTTGTAAAAATAAAATAAAAAAAAAGGTCTTTGTTATTTGAGTAGAAGAATTTATAGGGGCCAAATTTGACCCCGTGGGTTCTTCAGGGTTAAGTGCACCAGTCAGGTGTCGCTTAATGTTTACGTGTTTTTGGGCTGACAAAAGATCTGGAATTCTGTTTACAGCGGAGTCCAAGGTGGGAATGTAAACGGAATGTAATGTAATTTTTCAGTTTTTGTGAGGGCTTTGGCAAATTCTTACCTTGGATTTATGAGAAGGACACTTTACCAAGGAATGTGCACAAGTGTTAACGCTGATTTCTGTAACTTCACAGGCTATTTTTGTATCAGGACAACTGCTTGATAGGACGCTAAAACTAGTCAAGATAAGGGGGTTAGATAGTTATAAATGGAGGACTTTGTGGTTGATGATCATAAATAGATGGAGAAAAATCATGACTAGGGAATAGCGATAGGGGGGTCTTTTTCTTTTACTAAATTCGGATTAGTGAGGCCGAATTTAATTGTTCTGACAGCTCTCGACTATGCCTGGAGACGAGCGGCACCACGAAAGGCAGCAATATCAACTTCAAGAGCTGCAAACGGGTCGGCACAGCTGATTAGCCTGTAGCACTGATGTGATGTCAGCTCAGCTTTGTGTCACTCCCGGTGGAAAGGAGAATGGAATCGCTGCTCAATGCGAGGTCGAACAGACTTCTACCTTGAATTCAAACAATCGGTGAGTGAAATGTGACTGATCGCTTTTGCATGTTTGCGCCGCGTCATACGGGGGAAACATCTGCAGGCATTCCAAAGACTTCTGAGTGGTGACGCCAGGTAAGATGGCGGTAAATAAGCGGAGGGAGGGAGTTAAGGAATCAGGGAATCTGAGCGGTTCGAGAAAGTGAAGACAGCAGGCCGTTACCACTACAGGAACTAATTCAAATGTAGGAAATTATAAGGTTTTAGAAATACAAATGCCAATCTTGACTTTGTTATGTCTTAAATCATGTTTATTGAACAATTTTGTTTGACTTTTCAAAATGCAGAATTTTTTTTTTTTAATCTTAGACAATAGACATCCTTTTGAATTTACCATAGCTCTCTATAGTTTTCTCTTTTCTACAGTAAATATATTTTTTTCCAAATTAAAAAAAAAACACCCTGAAATTTTAAACTTTCACATTTCTTTGTTTTAATGTCGAACAAAAACAAATGATTCAGAAGGTTCCCAGGATCAGCAGCATCTCTTGTAAAGTGAACTGAAAATTGAAATAAATAGTTCCCTGAGATTATAAAATGGTTTTAGATGTACTTTTTATTGGATGTCCAGCCAATACCGATATTCATCAAAATGCACAATATCGGCGCCGATAATCGGCATAATCGGTCCATCCCTAACCTGGAGAAGCCCCACACAGTCGAAAGAAATTTTTAACATCTTCAAAAGTTGATGACAAGAATAACTGTTTGCGACCAGAAAAAAAATTCAACAAACACTGACAAAAAAACAACATCCGCTACCTCCGCACTTTGCCGCTTAATGAGATATGAGATTATGGGGATCTCCACGGTACTTTAAAGCGAAGATAGCAGTTCAGCAATAAACCTGAATCAGATGACACCCAATGTTGTGTTTTCTGTCAAGCAAACAATTCTCTAGCTCCTGCCTATGTCTTTTTCCCTACTGAGGCAGAACAGAGACAGCGGGGAGGAGCACAGGGAGAAAAGACGTCGCCCCTCCCCATGAGAGGACAAAAGAGCAGCCAGCAAAAATGAAGGACATGGACAGCCTGGGAGAAAAGACAGGTGGCGGTAGAAAAGATAGAGTGAAAATCAGGAAAGGAGGGTGTGAGCGCCAGAAGCCAGTGACAGATAAAAAGGCCACGTGAGATGCCGCTGCCGGCAGTACTGACAAACATCAGACAGGCGGAAAGACCACCAAACAGACCTCATGAAAAGCCGATTCAAGGCTATACATGACATCAACGTGGAGATTCCCGGCGGGCTTCTGTTACGTCGCGAAACGTTTCATGGCGAGTTTCCTTTCCGTGCGACTCTCCATTACACATCACAATCATAGTCATTGTCCTGAAATGAATAAAAAACGATGGCCTGCAGATATGCTGCGGCCTGACAGCGAGTCACGCTCGATGTGCTGGAGAGTGCGCGTGATGGCCGGGGTTCGAGTGGATGAAGAACCAGTCTAGTCATACACATGTAAGAGGAGATACTGAAATGTAGCGAGATCCCAACTTGAGGATATGCCCAATGCTGTTTTACACAACTCATGCTTGTAAATGCATCACATAAAACAAGCCAGAAGAGCCACCAGGAGAATGTGTTGGGTAAGTTTCAGCGTTTTCAGGTTAGTGTTCCATCCATATCAGTCAGGCCCCTAATCAAGTGCACATGTGGACGGAGGCCAGAACAGGAGTTACTGTTAAACAGCAAGCATCAGCATTTTGAATCAATTTCTAACATAAACGGTATTCTCACTTAATGAAGGACATGATGTGATGTTATGATGCAAACTCAATGATGTGTTTAATCAATACTTCTCAGTAAGTTTACAGCTGTAGTCAATTTTCAGTACTTTTTCAGATTGTGTCTGCCTTTTAACTCATTCACTGCCATTGACGGCTATAGACGTCAAAAATTCATTTAAACTATTTCTATTAGTTGAACTTTTTTTTCCACTTTTGCTATTATTTTCTTTCTCATTTAGAACAGATATAAAATTTATGATTAACCGTTAGTTAACTAGTGAAGTCATGTGATTAATTACAATAAAAAAATGTAATCGCCTGACGGGCCTAATTTAAATAAATAAAAATAAGTGCCGTTGAGTCGTAATTAATCGCATGATAATTTTATATCTGTTATAAATGTACAATAAAAAAAATCTAGGTTTTCATAAAAAATGAAATGAAATTAAAAAAATTTAACTAATAGAAATAGTTCACATGAATTTTTGACGTCTATAGTCGTCAATGGCAGTGAATGAGTTAATGTTGCAGTCGACGAGCGTGTTATTAAGAAAAAACAAAAAAAAACAAAAGACACCACACTCAAAAAGACACCTGGTTGTTTTGTCAGTAAGTATATTTTACCCAGTTCACAGAATAGTCATCTACAGAGCCCATGTGAACTCTCATGCTAACAAAGCACGGAAGCATGAAAACTCCCTCTCAGAGGAATTAAAGTGTGGACTGTGGAGTCTTCCACATGTTAGAAAAAAAACGTCACTGCTCGGTATTCAAGATGTCAGAGATGGTGCTCACGATGTCATGTGCATCCATGTCTAGTTAAGACAAATAAACCACTTCCTAAAATGTACACCTGCTTTTCTCGTCAGAAATAAAACTGATAGTAACTGGAATGATTTTGGTTTATGGGAGATATGGTTTACACAGACATTAAAGAGTTACGTGCTGAGCCCATTAGAACTCAGATGCTAACAAAAACAGCAACACCAAAGCATGATGTAAGCAGTCTCCTAGATTATTTGAAGTGTGAGTGCTTGCTGTAAATAAGTTCCCAGGACAAATGAGATTTAAATGCATGCATATAGACAAAGGCTTCCCTGCTCCTTCGGCAGTTGAGTATATGAACACTAGGGGTGGGAATCTTTGAATGTCTCACGATTTGATTCAATTCCGATTTTTGGGCCTGAGATTCGATTCAGAATCGATTAAGAGCGATTTTTGATTCGAAATAATTTAAATGACAATGATTCAATCTATAGATGTGCAAGGAATTGTAATGATCTACTCCAGTCTGACTCGCTAATGCTAATTAGCGCGCTACTCGCGGCACTTTTATCACTCAAAAAAAAAAAAACTTTTATTGGAATAACTTGATCGTGACTTGTTCCTTCTACTCTCTAATGTGGCTACAACTTAGTGTATTAGACCGCGTGGAACCACACTGCCCCTCAGTGGCCAAACCGGGTACAACATGAACAGCGCTCCAAATAAAGGCACACACAGACAAAGGCAAGACAGTATAAAATAATTTAAATAAAATCGATTTTGGGACATCTAAAATCGATTCTGAATCGTACTAAGTGAGAATCGTGATTCTTATGAGTATCGATTTTTTTTGGCACACCCCTGGCCACTATTTGCAAAAATGCGGTATTTGTAATGAGGAATTTGTTTCAACAAATTACAGGTGCAACAAGTGATCAATTATTTGGCATCTAATCTATTAAATTGATAATTATTTTTGATAATGGATTAATTGTTTAGAGACCTTGCTTGAACTAATTTATCTTCTGGTTGTTCTTTCAAGTTATATTTAGAATACATTTTTGGTAGTTGAATAATGACTAATGTTATTCATGATTTCCATATCAATTAAAATAATCGTGATTATTGTTTTTTCTTCTGTCAGTGACGGTCCACCCCAACCCATAAAAGCATTGCTGACAGACACACAGAGTGTCACTTGAGTTATGTAATTATTTAACACAACCCACCTTGCCAAGCATTTTCACTCGGACTAGTTTGTCTTGCCGGTCCGGTCATGCGTGTCTTAATACAACCGTGTGACTCTCCTTTTGCCATTTACAATTCATCACCCACATATCGTGCTTAATCTGACCCGCTGATGTTGCCAAATTTGGTCATTCTTTCTATTTAACATGATTTCACAACGTGAAAATGTGAGGGGAAGATCCTCGCGGGATTCGCCTCATGGACGTGTCAAAGACCAGCGGGGCAGGCCTGTGTAGTGCATGTGTGTGTTCACAACACGTGTCATTACAGAGCCAGGTGCACCAAATAATACAATGCAACCTGTGTGTGTGTGTCTCTGTGCACAGATAAAAACGGCAACAAAAACACAAAATGTCGATGCTTTAGTGGAAGGCTTAACATGCATCATACTGTTAAATCCCTGAAAAGCATTCATGTTTAATTCCGATAAAAGCATGCAGCTTTGCCTGCAAAAGATGATCATTTCATTATCGTCCATTTTCTTTGTGGCTGTTCTGTCTAGACAGCGCCGATGCAGAACAAGGGGACAGAGCCCACCCAGCACAGCTGGAAGAGGCAGGACAGCTGTTGTGTACACTGACTTTGCATTCACCACAGTTGAAAGCACTTGTTCCTTTCTTGACGAGTATTTTTTTTGATATGTCACTGCAGACGAATTATACGATTGTGAGACGCAGGGTTATAATTTGATGGGATGATCTCGGGTTATGTAAACTAGGGTTGATTGAGTAACGGTTGTTTAGTGGAAGCGGCAGTTTAATTCAATAAAAAGGCAAAGTGTTTCCGTCCATTACCTAAAAGCCAGGCATCATTTGACAGCAAACATTCTGTTAATTGTCTCATAAATTTTAAAATATTTTTGGGGGATTGTTAATATTTCAGTTTCGACAAGGCATCCATAAAAGGTACAGAGAATATACAGGAAAATAAAGGAATAATCAGTTTTAGCACTGATGAGGAGGGGAGGAGGTTAGACAGTGTTTTTGGTCGCCAAACCACAACCAGCCTCATTTTAGCTTCCAAAAACATTCGCACCTCACCAAACTGCAAAAAGTATTGAAAGTATTTCCACTTCAGTGTTTCCTCCGATTCTTTATAGGCCTGGCTGCTCCGCTACAAGGCACTTGTTTTGATAAGCATAGCTAGATAGATGAAAAATGCTTGTGCATTACATTACAGCTGTGGTAAAAGTGACCAAGCTAAAATAAATACAATTAAAATTAACCCCGAAAGCTCATGTATAAAATAAGATGACAGATGAACATTTTTGCTATATGTAATCATTTTTAGTTAGTTTTGTAAATGTAAAATAAAATTTCAGCTAGTTTTTTTTTTTTTTTAATTGAAACACTCATTTTATTTGATTATTTAGGAAAGGGTTATTTTTGTTCACCTTCATGAATGAATGCCGCGGCCCGGATCGAAACACTTGGACATTCGTGCTCTACGGGGACGCGCGTAGAAACCTGATGCTTGTAAACAACCAGGTGTGCGTGTGTGGTCGGGTCATCGGGTATACATAAATCAGCTATGAGCTCATCCTGCTGACGGCTGTTTCCGTGACAGCCCCCCCCCACCCCCTCCCCCTTCCAGGTAAGGCAGCAGCAAAAGGGCGGCACTAATTCTTCCCCTAAGCTATATGTTTGACAAACAGGTGTGAGTGCTGAATCTAGAGGTGGAAATGTGACAGCAAAGAATGGTGACCAATGTGTATGATTTCTTTTTTTTTTCTCCTTCTTTTCAGGAAAGCTCAGTATTGTTCATTCGATTTGACATCATCATTGCCCTCCTTTTTTTTTTTTTTTTATTAAAAATAAATAAATAATAATTATTTTTTTCCTTTTTTTTATTAAAAAAATAATAATAATTATTTTTTTATGCACACACACACATATATATATATATATATATATATATATATATATATATATATATATATATATATATATATTTTGTATGAGGGTGAGTATGTGTATGTGCGTGTGTGCGTGCGTGCAAGCGTGTGTGTATTCATCAGTTCACCTAAGCCTATTAAAAAAAAAATCCCATACTAATAATATAATATAATAATAAATTGCCAAATGCAGAAACATCAATGTAAGTTATCACGATGTGGTGGCTCTCGCTAACAGACAGAATTAAGTAACCAGAATTAGGTTAAAAAAATGTGTATGATTTCTTGTGCGTCTCTACAGTGCATCATGTGACGTATTTAGTTGCACGTGAACGCACCGTATCGAAAGAGGACGCTACATGCTCTAGCAACAAACAAATCACCGTAAATGGAGCCAGACTGTGGGCATATTTACAAAACTTCCCAAATAGATACAGTACATTATGTGTACGGCTTCACGTCATTTACATGCCAGGACTGACTATTTTTGTATATCTGCGTACAAGAGGCTACAATTTCTTTCTTGGGATCAGAGACAATGCAATTATTTCAACCTGTCATTCCAAAGCCATTGTGTTTATCGGTGTGTCCTCAGTGTAACTTGATGCGCGCACACACAGTTGAGACGAGGGACTTTTCCTTAACCCAATTATATAAAGTCACACCCTCACACGCAAACATGCGCAACTGACATACATAAAGACTGGAATGTATTTTCTGTATATTCCAAATGTGAATACGTTCAACAATTTGGTAAAGGACCCATATTTAGCCTGCAAGTGTTGTTTGTAGGCCCAACAGCCCTTTTTTCTTTTAATGATCCCCCAGCAGACGACAGCTCTTGAGGTTCAACTCAAATGGGAAAACAAGGGGTGGCTTCATGGGGAGGGAGGCGGGACTAAGGGGGAAGGCAACAGCTGTAGTTTTTGGACAGAAGGGAGGAGAGTGAGCAGCAGAAAACAGGGAGGGTGTACGTTAACAAGGGCAACATAGTGGAACACTTGATTCAAATCTGGTCATACAGACGGCAGTTTGCCGGAGAATATTTCTGCGAAAGACACATTGAAATATTGAATGTAAAATCCTTCATTCGCGTGTTATTCAATTGCTGTATAAACACCGCCTTGTTTATGTCAACAAGGCTCGACTTTCCAGTTTCCTTTTCGGGATAATAGACAAAGATAAACCGCCAGCAGCTGCTGCAACGTGGAGTCGTTTGCTCTCGTCTCCGCGCTGCGTTGTTGGGCCCAAAAACAGGTGGCAGGAATTGGATTTGATGCTTGGCAATCTCTGCTACATTTAATTTATTGCACGTTGAAGGAAACAACTCATCATCCTTCTTCTCATTGTTTGATCTTTAACATCTTGACTGGAATTTTACTTGCCGTTTTCAATTGTTCCTCCTCTTAGTGAGCGGGAATACTCAAAACAAGGTCATCTAGTGTCATCAAGTTTCAAAACTTTTTGGGTTGGTTGAACAACTAAAAAAAAACAAATTTACAGCAATTTTCATACATAAAATGCTACTCAAAGTGCTATGCAATTAAAACTTCCAAAATACAACATTAAAAAAAAGAGGGCCTGGCTGATATTTGGCAGAATAAAATATTGGCCAATAATGGGTTGGGCCCTATTTATCATTGCATTTTCCTTCTTACAATTTCTGGTAGCCTTCTGGGGTGGAATAATACATAAATAAATTAATTAATTCGATTTTTTTTAAAGCCCAAGAAAACGCTCAACACAGGCTTGCAATCATTTGGTGTTGGGATTAAAAAAAGGAGAAAATTTTTTAGCCCCCCCCCCCCCCCCATTTAAATATATCCACAGACTATTTTTCATTTTTGAAAAGCAAGCACTTCCTGGACTTCACTTGTCACTGTCACTTGTTATGTCACAACATAACCCAGCTAAAATTAGCAAAACCAAACTTCTCTGAAAGGGGGGAAGTACACTCTGTGACTTTTGGAACAAAAAAAAAAAAGCACAATTCGTGATTTGACAATTGATGCTATTGCGAATGTAGACAGCATTAGAGACTGGTGTTAGACATGTCTGCCAGTTTTGAGGTTTAGTATTCAAATCTTGGCTTTGACCTTCCTGTGTGGAGTTTTGGATGTTCTCCTTGTGCTTGTGTGGATTTTCTCCAGGTACCACGGCTTCCTCGCACAATCCAAAGTCATAAATATTAAGATTCTAAGTTACATTATCCTAATTCCTCATTAAACCTTGGATACTGATGACAAAACACAGTGATGTGCAGGCGTTATTGATGAAAATGCACATTTTTAAGTCCATCCTTAATGATGTTATATTCAAGTGTGACATCATCTTAAAAATGAATATAGGAAATATAGCTGTGAGATTTCTCACTATGGCATTTTAATTTGACTACTTTCAGGATTACGTGTAATGGCTCAACATTGTTGCACGGCAAAGCTACTTTCCACCAAGATGCACGTGCACTCACATTAGCAACTGAGCTTTGTGTTTGTCGACTCAGCTCTAGGAAAAGCGTGCCTCGTTTATCCTGTTAAGGCGGCCCATTGTTTTGTTCGAGAATTTTTTTTACTAGCCAGCCCCCTGCTGGGGGGTGTGGGGGGGGGGTGAAAATAAATCAATGGTGTGAGTAAGAAGATGAACAAGTAAAGTCAAGGAACGGCCCTTGTTCGCTGTTTCTTTGCCAGCGTCCTGGCAAAGAGAGGTTTAAACAGCATGACAGCAATGGCGCTGGGATCGATGCATGGGGCCCTGGGCGCTGCCATAATGAGGGAGGGTCAAGGGTCAAAGTATGTCAGGGTGCAAGGCTGCTGGTGTTGACATGTCAGGCCTGGCACCACATAAGGGTGAAAATGAGCAATTACTGCTGTTTTATGAAAATGAATGAAAGACTTATTGGGGGTATTGGGAGATATTTTCACCTGCATTTAGACGAGCACTAAAAAAAAAATACTCCAATACTTCCATCAGATTACTACGGCCTCACACAAAACAAAACGGGGTTCACTGGCCAAGGGTGTCGGTAGGGTAACATTTCTGTGCGCGCAAACATTGCTGACTGAGAGCTTCCAAAAATCATCAGTCAACTGTAAGGGGGTGCTTGATGAGGCGACGGGTTTGGTTGGTCGGCTGGTGAGGGTGTGGTCGCCAACCGCCTCAGTCAAAGGACGTGGGGAAATGAACTGGCAGTGAACTGAATGTGATCGAGGTTGCGGGTGTCAGACAATAGGTGCTATTGTACTGCTGAGGCTGCAGAGCGCTGCCGGCATCGGCATAATACCCTTTAGACACTCTACCCTTGGGTCCGAGGCCATGTGAGCCTCACAGGACCCCCCCTCCCATCAAACTAATACTGTGGAAACATACCTATGAGATCTAAGTCATTTAAGTAGTAAATTCTTTTGAAGGCCAGACAATACAAAGTATGTATTAGTCATTTCCAGGATTTGAGGAAGCGATGTTGTGCTTCAGAAAAAGATATTGTTGAGAGATGACATCACACCATTGGAAGTACACGGTCCTGTTTGACTGGATATCTGCCAATGGAATGAATGGGAATGTGATCCGTGTGTGTCTTGAGGTGCTTAACTGTTACTTGAAGCTTTGCTGTGGATTCTGCATGCATGTCTGCCTGCGGGGTGGTAAGGTCAGAAAAAAAAGAAAACGACAGCGAGCATATCTATCTGCTTATGTCATGGTATGCCCTTGTAAGGAGTACTCCGGTGCATTCCCCAGAGGATTCTAAATCTGTGCGAACATCGACATGCGCAAACATTACACGCGAGACAAAACGGCCACAGGCGCACAACGTAATGTACTCGTTGGCATTCTTGTCTCCCCTCGAATATTTTATGAGGAAGTGTGACATGGGGGGGGGGGGACTTCTACTAAGAGGTGTTTAATAGCGTCTTCATGTGGGCCAAACAGATAACACGGCATGGGAAGATTGCAGTCAAGGAGGGTTTAAAACAAAAAAAACTCAAGTACAAAACTGTGTAATAATACCCGAATAAGATATATCAAACTGATAAGAGTTGCACACAGACGGTATTTCTAAAGTGCAGTTGATACAGGATTTGTCCTTTTATGTATTGCTGAACAATAAAGTGCAGCTTGGTTGCCCTGCCAATGACATAGCAAAATTGTAGTTCTAAACAATGAGAAAAACATTGAAGTAGCTCTTTTTGAATTCTTATATCTTTCCTTTTTCACAAACAGCACTTCAGCTAGATAAAAATTTATCCCTGAAACATTTATCAAGGAGGTCTGTGCTCTACTATGTGTTTGTTTAGTGTTTTATTGACTATAAAATCAAATGTGGTCTTAAAGGAGAAGTCAACCCCCAAAATTTCTTGACAATATGTTCTATGCAGCCCCACTAATCTAAATAAGGTATTCTGGTTAATATTGCGTTAGTGGAATATGAGTGAAGCAGCAAAATCCAGCAGTTTTTAATCAATACCAGAAGGCGGCCATTTTGCCGCTTGCTGTCGAGTGAAAATGACATCACAGTTGCTCGGGTCTCGGGTAAACAAGCAATCACAGCTCAGCTTCATAAAACAGGTGAGCTGTGATTGGTCGTTGCCTGAGCCCTGAGCAACTGTGATGTCATCTTCAGTCGACAGTAAGTGGCAAAATGGCCGCCCCTTGGGATCGATAAAAACAGCTGGATTTTGCGACATAGCTCATATTCCACAAATGTAATATTGATCAGAATGTCATGTTTAGACTCGTGAGGTCACATATAACATATAATTGTCAAAAATGTTTAAGGTGGACTTCCCCTTTAAAATCCCTGTAAGTGAAAATAAAATGTCTTTTAAATTTGACACACCACACAAATCAGAAGGCGGCCATTTCTAAAAATCTGTGAGCTGTGAGACCTGACCAACTGTGATGTCATCTTAAGTCGACAGCAAGTGGCAAAATGGCCGCCCCCCTGAGATGGATAAAAACGGCTGGTTGACTGAAAAAGGTTGACTTCCCCTTTAAAGAGCGACTACACAAAATAACGCACGGTCCTTTTTGTCTAAATTCCGTCATCAGTTGTCATCTATTGCACCTTTATAGTGAATTGCTTTCTTTAGTCAACTGATGAATTAAAACGGCCGTACAATTAGAGGTTCTAGTTGCGATGGCTTGAAAGCTTACAAATGTGTTTTCATTTGATTCTCGAGTAGGCAAACAGGCATACAAATGTACGTGTGGACAAAGGTTGAGTGGTTTCACGTCCACACAAGTACAACTGGAAGTGTAAATGAGCAGGAAATTATGCTCAACAGTCAACACTGTAGCAAATCGATCTCTTGAGCTTTGTCCTTTGCCACCAATTCTAATATTTACTGATCATACTTCCCTGTTATCTTCCTGCGAGTATAACCAAAATAAAAGAAGAACCCATCTAGGATTGCGTCTCCAGATCAATTTGCTAGCTTCTTGATGGAGGTTTGAAATGAATGACCTTGGTCCTAAACTGGTTGGTAGACCAAGATGCTGAACGGATGTATGTATCCGTTAGGCATATTTTTCCAACACCGGTTGTTTTCAATAGACCAAGTGTAATGGAACAACTACATCCATGCCGGAACTCTTCTGTCTGGCCTAGAGAAACCACGGCGTCAAAGCAAAGCCTTAGGACCGCTTGAAGTGGAAAAGTCACCCGACATGAAGCTTTTAAAAGCAGTCTGATAACAGCCTAGCACCACAGCAGCATAATTAAACTCAGACTGTCTCATTTTTACTACCTGCCGCTGCCCATGCTCGACTCATGAGCTCCGGATGCAAATAAAAACAAAGAAAGCCCTCGCTAGCTCCTGTGGATGAACTGGCCCCACCTCCTAAGTTGTGGATGCATACTCGACCATGATTTGATGAATCTGACAATCGTGTTGGCCTTAGTAGACCTTAACTAGAATTCCTTTTTTCTCTTCAAGTCTTATTCATGCCTATCACACGATGTTCAATCCTGCTAACAAATGGCAATGAAAACAATCTCTCAGCAAAATGTGAGATGATACTACCAATATTTTATTTCATGGAGCACGAACGGACTGACTCTATTCTTTGGTTGACTCATCACTACTAAAATCCTGAATTGGCTACATTCTACTGGGATAAAGCAATTCTAACGTGTTGTTTCACTCCTCAAAAGAACGACACATAACTTCCCCTTATTGCATCAAGAACGCAAGATTGCCGATCAGACTAACTTATTGAGCGGTCAGCTGTGTGAGATTTGCAGCAACCGCTGCCAAATTACTTGCTGCAACCCCACTCTTAAAACGTTAACACATACGTTTCTAAAATGTCATTGTGTCATGGAAGAAAACTCAGAATGAACATAATTCCGCATTGTGAAAAAAAAAAATGTCAAGAGAGCTTGTTGATGCAGGTGTTTTTTTTTATGCTACTACTAGGTATCCCCAGTTAAATAAAAATGCCTCAAAAAGGCAACTCAAATAGTAAAGTGTTCATGTAACGTGTCTTTCCAAAACAAACACCACTATTGTGACTATTTTTGCTCCTACCATCACCATACAAAACGTGCAAAGGTAACTGAACCCTATGTGGGATCTGCATCCAGGTCCCCAACACGGAGGTGTCCCACAGTAAATTATTAATATGAAATAAGCCATCCATTTCCAATCAACGGGGTGCCTGGGTGTTCCTTCCTAGTCTCTTTTTTTGAATTTTCTTACAGCTATACAAACGTACATATGGGTGACATGATGTATTTAAATGCTACTTTGCCTACAATATGTTAACACCCATACTTATGTTGGTTTTCTTTATGTGGAAGCACAGCAATAAAAGATGTGCATACATTTAGAACAGGGTTACATATCACCCTCCTAAAACAGTGGCTTCAATCGTTTTTCAGAAAAGAAAAAAAAGGGAAAAAAATAAGACTGAATATACGATATATTTTTAAATTATTTCATTACAGGGGCAGAATTGAATATTGTGTTGAAGGAGGTCAGTTGTCAGCTTCTCCTCATACGTTTACTACATAGCCTACCTTAGCAGAATTTGCCAGATGTTTCAAAACATGTAGCTTATTTTTAACGGCATGCAAATTAACACATTCCATCATTTCCCAAAGAAAAAGCCAATATTTCACAAAATTCTGCCAGGGTGTATAAACTAATATGCACAACTGTATAGAAACTACTAGACTTGTACAAGGGAGTGTTACAAGGAGCACCACCGGAAAACAAAAACGGCTGCATGCTTAGTGAAACACGGCAATTCAAAAAAGTCAACTTACTTGTATTGAGTCGTTGGCCATCGCGGTGCCTGTCGCCGTGTCCCTGCCGGACAACCTGTGCTCATGTGGGGCTTATCCTCCCCACACCACGCCAACCAGTTCCGAGACAATGGCACACAATGATGGATGTTGTCTCAACTTTGTCCGAACAGCCTGTTGACACAAAGGCGGTCAAGAGGTAATCCTCGCCTGGGTGTGGACCCACCCTGTCGGTTATTTCCCTGAGCTTCTCCTTGTCTCACGTTGTAATTTAAAAAAAATATATGTATAGTTGTACACGAACGTGGTCGCTGCCTTTACGTCTCGTGGTCAATCATCCAATCCGAGCAGGGGGACATCCACAATGGCAGCTTACAACAATGAACCCCGCATAAAAAAGAAAGCCCCCCACACCGCGGCGCTTCCGTCTCGTCCCAGCCGCTCAAAAAGTCACATCCGCAGGCGAGTTGTGAGTGAAAATATCGGCAGAAACAGGAGCTTCTTCTTCCTCGCTTTAGTCGAGCACCGCCGGTAACATCCGCGAAGCCCGAAACACACCTCGCTCGCTGCCTGCCTCGCTCGCTTCCTGGGATCACGTGACACCCAGGACGCCGCCTGTCAGCCCAAGCGTGCGCGTGCCCGCGATTACGCGGCGCGTTTTACAACGAGAACACGCGGCGAGTCGCTCGCTCGCATCACCGCGAAACACTCAATTTGTAGGACGTGTGTGTGTTTCTCGAACCGAGAACCAGGCCGAGCTGGTGTGCGGGCGCGCACGACCCCGGCACCAAACGGCCATTCAGTGTTGGATGGCACGCGCAGCGGGAGCGCAGCCGGATGTGTCACGTGACTTGTCGGCTGCGTGGTTGTCAAGGCAACCGTAACCTGTGATGTGATGTGATGTGATGTGAAGCAACTGTTGAATAAATTAACAAATTTTTAAGTGTAATATACGTTACCTTAAATAATTTGTTTAGCAACATAACATAACATAAAAAATGATTTGCAACTGTTCAGACTATCATTTTCATTCTAAGTTCACTCTCCAATACTTGCGTTGCTAACTTAATTAAATATATTCCTTATTTAAAATACTAGTGTAATTAGAGGCATTTTAGTCATTTGGTAAAACTATATAATATCGTACTTTATTTAAATAAATAAAAAACAATAAAATAAATAAAATGTATGGAATGTGCATCATGACTTAATGCAATCAGATAGTTACTTCATTGTGCTTCTCCTTCTAGTGTGCCCGCTTTGGCCACTAGGAGGTAGTACACTACTGTACAGTTATGTACACACAATCAAAGAAGAATAGACTTCTATTACTGCTATAAGTGAGTCGGTAAGATGCTGTAATATTGGTAATTTTTTAGTAGAGAATAGAAGCATAAATATGCCTGAGTATATTATCTGTCTAAATGTGTTGCTCTAGTGTTTGTGTGCAATTATGCATAAATGTTTCTTCCTGGATGCCAATATACTCAGAAATAAGACAGACAAAACTAAACATGTTTTTGCAAGCGAATTGGTATTTAATTTTATTCTTAATATTGTGACAGTACCAGTAAGTAAAAAAAATAATGCTTGGCAAGTATACTATTATGCAAATGATCTCACAAAATACTTATGTAAACACATCATATATTAAAAGTAACACATTTTTGTTATAACCAGCATATTAATTTTAAAACGTGAAAAATGAAAATATTATATTACATTAACATTTGTAGTCAAGGTCATGCTGTAATTATACTTACAGTATAATAAATTTTACAGCAAAAAAAGTTTATTCTATTTCATTTTTTACTTTTTGTTTGTTTTTCTAATTTGGGGGTTCACTACCTTTGAACTTTCACCCTCGTTGTTAGACTCTCTACAGCAGCAAGCATCGATTTCTTCGTAGAAATAGCATCAGCAGCATCTTAGGTCATTTCATTATTGTTGTAATTCGACGATAAACAAATAGACGTCGTGTATGTAGTTGTTAATCATTTTTATTAATTTGGTCACTTTTGGTCGCGTCTTCGAACTTCACATGAGTGCCATTAGCTGTTAGCTTACCATTAGCATTGCGCGAGAGGCCGCGTTACCTCCTCCTCCTCGTTAAATTAATAATAATATTGCTATTATTTTTTTAACCAGACACTCGAGGCGACTTGGTAAAACGTGACAAGAATGTCAGCGAACATGACAGACGCCGAGGATGAACCTCAACCAGGAGAGTCGGTTCGAGTACCAGAGGGGATCTGCGGTAAATGGGCGACCACCTTGTATGTCACACGGGACAATCGGCATTTTTCGACGAAGTTTCACACTCATTCACTAACAAATGTTTCTTTGAGTCACTTATCGGCAGCCTTGTAACCCTCCGAGACTAGTGACACACCACAAATAGATGGAATTTAAGATGCAATGTTTGACATTAATTAGAAGTGGTCATATTTGAACACAGATCGACTTTTACTTGTTACAAAAAAAAAAAAAAGTGTTTTGATAGATATCATTGGGACTAATAATTTAAATGGTTTTTGACTGTTGTGAAAGATTTAACACATTATTGGACCCATGTTAAAGTTAATATAGTTAATATCGTCGACACAGAGCCATTGCAGACTTAATTCAATGTCAATAAAAAATTCATTTCAGAGGCTTTGGCGCCCCCGAGTGGCCATCCATCGTCAAGCGACTCCGTGCCAGTTAGGAGGCTCAAGTGGAACCTCCGGTCCATGAAGAAGAAGGTCCAGTATTCCTTCAACGAAGCCACGGAATTAAACCGTGTCAGACGGTAAGGTGTTTTGTTTGGATAAACTATACATGAAAAAAAAGAGAGAATAAAATCAGTCTCTATATTATGTGTTCTATTGCAGTAAGACAAAAAAAGAAAGAGGACTTTGTGTTGTAATGCTGAGAAGTTTCATCCACATATGTCAGCCTTACATTAGCTTCCTGGAATCCACAGCTAGAACCAAGATGTTGCCTGGTGATATCAGGGTACGCACTCAATCTTGGTAACTGTCGCATGACGAAGTATTCTTTTGCCGCATGCCATTCATAATGTTATAAGGCCTGTTTTGACAATATTAGTTATTAGTATGAGTTGCAGTGTGGACATGTTTACTGTTTGCATTCAATATACAGTACATACTCTGTGTGTGCGTGTGTAGCGTGTGCAGCTGTTGGAGTTCTCTCAGCAGATGTGTGACACATTGGAACGTATGGTGCTGAGCTACGCCAGCCGCAAACTCCTCACTTTGGATGAGACCGATCCTGACAAGTAAACGCGCACACACAAACAAACTGCATCGCTTAGTGAGTGGCGGGCATTAACTGTCAAGAAATTTTGGTTTAATTCAAATTTTTTAAACCTAAAGTTTGGAGGTGATCGATAAGTATTCTCTTGCGGTCTCCCCAGTATGTCTCACTTTTGCATCGGCTGCATAGAGCTGGACCGACTGAGAATGAGAGTGACCGCGTTCCGCTACTGTAAGCCCACACCGTACTTGGCAATTGTTAACACCGGCGTGTTCAAGCGCATGCGCTGGAACGTGGAGAGACTCGATGGGGCGAACAAACCCGAGCCAACGTAGTAAGTCTTATTTTCAGATTTTTTCCTTACGTTTTGGCTTTATTCCCCCCCCCAATAAAAGCTGCTTTCTCCCGCCCCCCAGCTATTACCTGTGCTATGAGGATATTCCCAATATGCAAGCAGATGGTGACAAATCAGATTCCACAGTGATGAGGATGTGGTCCATCGGTAAATGGGTGCAGGTGAAGCCTGACCCCAACACGGAAGACATCTTAGACTGGTAAAATGAACTGTAGTTGTTTTCATTGATTCTCATATGTGAATACATGAAAAGTACAATCAAACCAAAATAGATGAAACACGTTGAGGGAGTATACACCTGTGTCTCAACTAATTTACTTTGCGATAAACATTCAGTTCCTCCTTAAATTTTATTGCCAACTAAGCCATATTGTACTGAGCAACCAGGACAAAGGTGTGTTTTGCTTTCCTGTCCCGATATTTATTATTTATTTTTCAGTTTCCCCCCCCTCACTTTTCAGAAAAAAATGTCCCGATATTTTTTCTTTTTATAAGGGGTGTCAAAATTAGTGCATTAATTTAAAGTTTCTTTAACGCCACTACTTTTTTTTATACGCACGATTAATGACCACCCCTTACTTTGAAAGCATGTACTGGGGGAATTCCAGTCGCAACACAGCAGACACGTCCACCACAAAATTTAGCTGTAATAATAATGCATATATTTGTGGAAACTGGGGTCAAGTTGTATTTTACAATTTTAAAAAAATGTGCAGAAGTTACTTCATGTTAAAGATTAGATAGCTCTTAATATGAAAAGAGAAATGCACTGAGCTGTCACCAATGTCTTACAAATGCAATTATGCCATCTAGTGGCAAAAAAATGACAGCACAATATCACACGTTTTTTTAAAGTACAGTACATCTTTTTAATTTTAACTCAATTTGATGAATTATTATGACATTACTGATTCAATGACTTAAAGATGCAGCCATATTTCAATTAGTGCAATTTATTTCCACTTTCATGTTAACAGTATGAAAAAGTAGGAAAAAAATTATTATATATTTAGAACAGATATAAAATTTGCGATTAATCGTGTTATATTGAAGTCATGTGATTAACTCATTCACTGCCATTGACATTGTTAACAAGAGTATGAAAACCGATTAATTACAATTTAAAAAAATTAATCGCCTGACTCCCTGAATTTTTAATAATCTTTTTTTTTTATTCATTCACTGCCATTGACGGCTATAAATGTCAACAATTAATTTGAACTATTTCTATTAGTTCAACTTTTTTTCTCACTTTTTTAAGAGTATGTAAACCTAGATTTTTTTATTGTACATTTAGAACAGATATAAAATTTTTGATTAAGTGAGTTAATTAGTGAAGTCATGCAATTAATTACAATTAAAAAAAATAATCGCCTGACGCACTGAATTTAAAAAAAAAACTTTTTTTAAATGAATTTATGGCAGTGAATGAGTTAATTACGATATTTAAAAAAATGTAATTGCCTGACACACCTAATTTTTATTTATTATTATTTATCTTTTTTTTTTTAATTTTTATCTCTAGCATCTGACTGACTTGTGCATGTGCTTGCGTCAGGGTGCTGTGTGACGTCCCAGAGGGCGCCTTCCAGAAGCTGCTGTTGGTGGGCAAACAAGAGCCGTCCAGCCGCAGTGCCACCGAGCACCTTCTGGGGGTGCTCACGTCCCAGGAGGACAGCTCATCTCAGTCACTTCAGTGAGATTCGGAGGGTTGAGGGCAATGTTGTTCTGTTGGAAATGTTTGACCAGGGGCACATATTAAGCACAAGCAGGATTTCAGGGTCACGTGAGAGGGTCAATATAACCTCTCTCTCCATAAGCTGAGCTTGTTTTGTTATACTGCCCCCTGTTAAGGTCACAAGGTTGTTCCTACCTCATGTCTGAATATTAGTGTTGAAAATGCCATTCATGAGAATGAAATATCACCGAATAGGCTCAATCCGTCCAATAAACGCAAACAACAATGACCAAACAGAAGGACAGGATGGAAAGGCCTGTCGATACTCACTAAAAAGCAAAGAGGGGGGGGGGGGGGGGAGAGACAAGGAATTTCCCGTGAAGTAATGTGCGCGTTGTGTACGTGAAGAAGAGAAAATGCAGTTTCATTTTCCAGCCACAGGTGGCAGTAGCGATTCGAAATTCCGTGAGCTAGTTAAATTCAGCATCAATGAGGACTGGTAATGAATTAAAACTTTGATAAGGTACTGAGTGGTAAAAGGTAAAATATATTTCAAGCAATTCCAAAATAAAATACTGCCCACGGATTAATAAAATTCATAACACATTTTGATGATTTAAGAATGTATCAAAAACAGATAAACTGAAACAAGGTATCAAAACCAAAGTCTGACAACAGAACAATTTAGCTGAATTGAGTTTTACAACTTCAATTTACAATTTTGAGTTTACAAAAGAGCACAAGCCGATATGCATTCTGCATGCACATCCACGCTTTAGTGCACTGGCAGTGAAGAGGAGTTTTAGATTTGATTGATAACCTTGAATCAAAGACGGAAGAAAAATTTGCAGAATTTTGAGTGAAAATGTTCAGCATATCAACATTTTTATTTCCATTCAACAATACAGTTTTTGTCTAATACCGGTCCGGTGGCGTCTCCAAGCTTGTTCACTTTTTAGCCTTTCTAAAAGAACTTGTATAACCCCTTGTATGTTTTGAGATATTTTTTTCTCTCCCTGAAATATCATCACTAGAAAGCCCAGTGACATCATTTTATATTCATCTCATCATATGCATCTTGTGACATCAGTGACTTCATAAACAACAAGCCGCCTTGTGACATAATTGTTCAAACATTCATCACAAGAAATGACCAAAAGATGGGATAAATACAAAAATAAAAGAATCGTCTACACTACTGCAGACAATCATACATAAATGATAAAAGAACACTAAAACGATAATAAAAGATAACATTAAATAAAAAAACAATTTGATGCACAATTTGTGTTCACCACGTCTCGGTGGTCCACTAGATGATGTGAGTTTTTTTGCATTTCATCACAACGTGCAACAGTGGATGTGAATAAACTTGCTCAATGCAAAAAGAGAAGATCTTAAAAAAGAAAAGGTCTCTTTCATATTGGATATGTGGCATGTGTCTTCATAGGAGGCCTTTGATGATTTGCTTTGATGAACTGCACAACCGGCGCGCACACAAATTTTAAAACTTGACCACATTCACGCCACTCTTCTACATTGATCCCAATTTGCGAAGACAGTTTTCATTGTACTTTCCGGTAAGTTTTGTTTTTTTAAAAAATTAAAAATTATTATTATTAGCAGATCTGTATCAAAACCTACTTTTTTATTTATTTATAACTCTAATTTGCAATACATTTGAAAACAATTCCCTTGCATGTCAAAAGGTCATTAATAGATTCATTCAGATTCGGCGAGAAAAGCATTCTAACGTATAAAGATTGTAGAATATTGAAAAAATGTGTGTTATAACGGCCGTCCGAGGGATAAGAAGAATGTAGTCGATGAAAATCTATTTCTAATAATAATTTGCAATTATTATTATTATTGTGGGGAAAATTCCGCCCATTATCCTTTACTGGACCATGGGGGGGAAAAAAGGCAATATGAAAAAGGACCGCTACTTAAGGATTCGTATCAAATCATCGCTCTGTTGGTGGTGTTGATGTCATAGATCTTTGATAATATTTGACAAAGAATGAAAGAGCTTATTATCTTTCAATACACACTTGCATAGTTCCAAATCATCAGTTCCACTGAAGGAAGGCTGCTGAGATCAGTAGAGAGACGCTGCTGGTATGTAATGAGAACCTATTAGATGCTGTCAAACCCGTGTCTTGTTCTGCTGTTAATTAGAATACAACATCAAGAAAGATCTTGTAAGTTTCCAGATGTTGTAGATAGGGATGTGCGAATAGAATAATCATTTAATTTATGTTGTTTTAAGTCACAATATATTTTCTGTTTGCAGTATGTTTCGCTTACTTTGCATTAGAAAAATACTACAGTACTAGTATTAAGTTGTAAAATAATTGCTTGTGCGGCTATGTTTGTGTGTGTAGGAATTATTATAACCACCATTAGGGTCTTAAAAATAATAATAAAAATGATCACAGTAATACAGTGATTCTCAAAACGTGGTATGCTAAAGATTTACACCTGCATTTAATCTTCGTTTTTAAACATTTATTTAGCGCCAATATTTTTTTTTTAACATCACATGCAAACGTTGTAATTTGCTAACTTGCGATCCAGTAAGGAGCAGGTAACCTAGACCAGTGTTTGCTAACCTTTTATGAGCCATGGTATGTACAAATAAATAAATAAATCACACGACTGTCACAAAAAGTACATTTGAGACTGTTGGCCTTCAGTCTGGACATGCGTGATGTGACCCAATCAATCCCATAATTATGGAAGCGTATTGCTGCCACACCAAGTAAAAGACAAAACAAGAGCCATATCATGTTTTACGTATGGCGAGATTTTACAATTGCTAAGCACAGTTGATGGCGTTGTAATAAGTATGCGTACTCTCAGACGGAATTTAAAGTGCATGGGCCTGTACAGGAGGAAGAATCAGTCGGACCCGCCGGAGGTCGTATCCTTCATCCTGGATCAGCTGGAGGGGCACGGACGGCTCCACGGCCACAAGCTACACCTTCTCCATTGCGTCCATGTTGTGACCCAGAGTACTGTGGGACGTCTGTTGACGTTTTTAGACCCCCGTGGTGTTGAGCAAAGGCGAAAGGAGAAAACGGCTGATCCCGACGTGTTTACGTTAATCCCGGGCCTAATTTTATCGCACGACAAACTAAAGCCTTTCGGTACATGCATCGATGATAACTTTGCATGACATTTTTCACGTTTTTACATTCGTTTCACGTTTTAACATATTTATCATGTTAAAATGTGATATGGCTCTTGTTTTTTTTTTCTTGGTGTGGCGGCAATTACGCTTCCGTACATAATGCAAACACTTGTCACAATTTTTACAAAATATACAAAGCATATCAACGTGCAGCATTAGCCTACAGAGAGAGGCATATCACATAAGAATAAATCATGGAACACAGCAAACCCTTCATCTTCCCCCATGTAGTGTAGACATGATCATTTAACGCAATTGACAATCAATATCTATCTCCTAACATGACAAAATTGTAAAAACTTAAAATACATCACACAGACATACTTAAAAAAATATAAAAAATTACAAATCTAAAATCCATTCTCCTCTCTTTGCTCCTCAGAGCTAGTTAACCGCGTTAGCTAATCAAAGCTAGCCCTAGCTAGGGGAATTACGCTCATATGTGCTACTCTGGCAGTGCCGGAAAAAAAAAATACATCTTTTTCTGGGTTGACAGAAACATGACAGCTTTGCTGTTGGCTGACATATCTTCTTGGAAAGCTTGTTAGTAAAAGTGGATAATTTGAGCTAGCTCAAAATGCTTACACACACACACGCTATTAGCAGTTAGCCACGCCATTAGTGGTGCAAAAGACACCCTGTAAAGGCCTCTCTTACTTAAAAAAGTTTGACTTTGTTTCATTTTTGTAAATAGACACGGTAAGAAAGATCCTTCTGAGAATGTCAGCAAATGATACCGAAGCGATGACGGTCAACCTTCTGCCCGGACAGTCGGCCCAAGTGCAACATAGGGTCAGCCGGTCAGCGGTGAGTGGGCATCTCCATTAGAAAACCAGTCGGATGTCAAGATGTTTACTTTTGTCCTGAAGTCTCACAAGAGGCTTTTTCTATGATTGCATGTGGTTATATTCTCAGCAACTGCACTAACCTGTTGAAATGACTTCATTTCCAGCCATCGGGACTTGAGGTTGCCGCAGTGAGGAGTTTCACCTACGCTTGCCAACCATACTTTAACTTTCTGGAATCCACAGCTCGAACCATGCAGCTGCCCCCTGATATGGTACAAAGCTCAATATTTGTACTTTTATGCATTTTGAAGACTCTATATCAAGTGTTTTTTTTTTTAATTACCTTTACCCGTTAGTATTAATAATTTAAGCTAGATGATGACACTAATCATGTTAATGATCCCTGACAGATCTCAACAATTATTTGACAAAAGGAAGGAAACTAATATTGTTATGTCGTACTTTATTTCTATAAATCTCTGTGTTTATGTTTTCAAATGTTTAATCACAATTCTCTATAACTGGTGACCTATTTTTTTTTACAACAGGCAAGCTCCTCATTTGGTGCTTCGGGCAACCTTGTGTCAACCCCAACATTGGATTGTTGTGTTTTTGTACATGGGATTCATTTGCATCCCAAAAAGTTGGGTCGGTCCCTGGGTTGCTTTTAGAGTGATAGATTATCACATTTATTGGGTTATTTACGCAACCCAAAAAGTTGGCTCAAATAAATAATCTATCACTCTAAAACCAGTTGGGTCAAAAATAACCAAGGGACTGACCAACATTTTGGGGTTATTTATGCAACCCAAAAAATTGGGTCAAATGAATAACCCATCACTCTAAAAAGAGTTAGGTCAAAAACAACCCAAGACTGACCCAACTGATTCTGAAGTGATCAAGTAAATGTCCTTACTCACTGATCACAGCCACTTCAGCAAGTATCCAAACTACAGTATAACAAATGTAACTTTACATAATAACAATAATACCTTTTGACATTTTGTGTGTGTGTGTGTGTGTGTGTGTGTGTGTGTGTGTGCGTATGCATGCAGTACGTACAACTGACGGAGTTCTCGCAGCAGATGTGTGACACATTGGAACATCTGGTGCTGACCTTCGCCAACAATAGTCTCCTCACTTTGGACGAGTCCGAGCCTGACAAGTAAGTACGCCTGCGCGCACAAACACTGTCAATTACATTTACTGTATGTATACAAAAATGTGATTCAACAGAAAAAAATAAAATTACAGTGGCACCTACTAATTAACACGCCATCTGTTCTGTGAAGCCAGTTCTCATTTTTCCCCATAATAAATAATGTAAATTATTGACTGGCACCATCATAAAAGAAGTATTGATTATATAAGCAAAGTTTTAAGAAGCATTTCAACATTCTTAAACTGTGATAAACGTCCAAAAAGTTGTTCACCGTTTCATAATACTGTAAAACCAAAGTGCGGAAGTGAGCACCCTACCGCAGCTCAGATTGCGTAAACCCTCACAAAAAACAGCAACAGCACCATCTATTGGTAAAATGACTGTACAACAACACAGGAGACTTTTGGCAAGTGCCTGTTGTCTCTGCACATCTCTAATATATTTTCAGACACTTGTACAGTGAACTAGTCGGGCTGATCGATGTACTTGTTTTTTTGTGTTAACATATTTAGTTATCCTGATCGCATTAAACAGCATATAAAGTATGAGGTGAGGTAGACAGTATTCTACTTCCACACTATAGTAGTCTTTCTCCTGCAGTATGGCAGTCGGACTGTAGAGGGCGTACGAGAGCGCACAGGTTCACACTGGACATTTGTTGCTATCCCATTCTTCTTCTACGGAGACACGTAGCTAGCTAGCTAGCTTTCCTAGTTTCTTGGCAAGAAACTCCAGGAAAACTTGGCAACTTTCTGACTGAAAATTATTTTATCCACTTAATTTTACCACAAGCACTTAATGTCAAAAACGCCAGTCTGGTTGCATAGCTCCTAAATGTGTAAATGTAACATGAGTCACTCACCATACGCATGGGTAGCGACGGGTACGTGTATGTTTGTAGTAAAAAATAAAAATAAACAAACACCTACTAGTAGCCGTTTCTCCTCTCTTGTCCCCAGCCTGTCTCACTTCTGCATCGGCCGCATAGTTTTGGAGCAGCTGAGGCTGAGCGTGACCGCGTTCCGCTACTGCAAGCCCACGCCGTACCTGGCCAGAGTCAACACCGGTGTGTTCAAGCGCATGCGCTGGAACGTCAAGCGACTCAATGGAACAAAAGATGGAAGGAGCAAGCCTGAGACAGACTAGTGAGTCTTATTTTTTTCACCTGTTTTCACCTTCTTTTTTTTTTACTCCAAAAGCTGCTTTTTTTCTTCTTTTTTTTGCCCAGCTACTTCCTGTGCTACGAGGATATCCCCAACTTGCACACAGATGGTGACAACTCAGAATCCAAATCGGTGCGGATGTGGTCCATTGGTCAGTGGGTACAAGTGAAGCCTGATCCCAAGACGGAGACCATTTATGACTGGTAATATAGCGGGTATTAAAAGTCTGATCAATTGGGAAAAATAATAACATATTTGAGATGTGGTTGCAAAAGTGTGCACACCCTATAACTGGGGACGTGGCTGTGTTAAAAAAGAACCAATTACATTTAATCTTATGTTCAATTAAAGTAAACAAACCTGCCACTTTTTTAAAGTGCCTATGATTAACTTCAAGATGTTCGAGTGGGCTTTACCTGTCATCCCCCACCCCCTTAACTGTTATATGTGAGTGTGGAAAGAAGTTAAAACAACCTTAAAATAAGCATTTCAAAGTAAAATGGTAAACTCACCTGCAACATCAGCATGCAGAAAGATATCTTTTTGTTTTTTTCTTCACGAATTGTAACTTGAGACACCATATTGTATTTGTTGCTTCAGGGTGCAATGTGAAGTTCCCGAGGGCGCCTTTGAGAAGCTGCTGTTTATGGGCAGCCAAGAGCCATCAAGCTGCACGGCCACGGAACACCTGCTGCAGCTGCTCATGTCATCAGTCATCTCAGTTAGGAGCTCGTCCGGGGTTCACAGGACTGTATAGTGCTTTTGTAAAGAAGGAAAAGTTCGAACCAAGGGTTCATGTTCATTACAAGCAAGGAGCTTGGGAGTCATTAATCAGGTCATGTGCTCACCAATTTGTTCAAGATACTCAAACTGGAAAATGCAAGCTTCTGTAGAAACGGCATGCGGATGTGCTGAAATTCTGCATACTGGTAATTATTGAAATGTTCAAAGTCAGATGTGGAAGAATGTTAGAATAATGTAAAAAGTCTTTATTTGGGAATTTTATGGGGGAGTGTTGGAATTGTACTGTGAAAAATATGGAATTTGAGGTGGGTGGGGTATACCTGGTACAGTATGTAGAAAATATTACTTTGGAATCAGCCAAGAAATGTTGGCGGAAGGAGTTAAGTAAAGAGACTGACAGATTCCACAAATATGCTGTGATGTGAACGTATACAATGAATTGCAATAAGAATATAAAAATAAAGTAAAGGTTTGGACCAGAGGCTCATTTATTTTATTACAAGCAGGATTCCAAGGTTGTGTGGAATGTAAACGGCACTTTGTCTTTTTAGCGAGTTTGGCAAAAATAAAAATTGCAGTTTATTCCCGTTTTCACTTTGGCCTTAATTCCCTCTTTGAATTTGTCATATGGAGGAAGGAAGATTGTAAATGAATATTTCTATGGTGCTCTGTGTGTGTACAAAAAAATAAATAAATAAAAATCCTGGAGTTCTTATCAAAAAACATTTATTTACATTAAACCTTGCCTTGAAATAATTACACACAATCAAAGATTTATGGCCTTGGCAAATAAACAGTGCACTTCAGTTAAAACATTCCATTTCAAATTAACAAGACATTCTTGGTTCACAGTCAATAAATTAAAATTCTGTCATGGGATCATTCGTATTTAGCAACTGGGTGCAAATCAAATCCAGTGTAGTAAACCTTGGAACCACAAAATCGGCAATTAACCTGCAACGATCATCCTTCATTAGATATAATTTCAAAATTCATTTAGGACATTTCAAGAAGCAAAAGAAAAAAGAAAAGTCTTCCCTTCATGAAAATAAGAGCTCTGATATGCATCTTAACATAACAGATAAAACTAACTTAACTGCACCAGCAAGTTACTTCTATTGTATTACTGTACTTAATGGGGCTGTAATTTACCATTCGGTAAAACCCTGTCATGCCACCCACCAATCATGAAATCCTCTTCACTGTCATATTTCAGGGGAAGCAACAAACACAGGATGCAAAGAGCAACTTTCATTACCAAGGGCAACAACAGTAAGCTTTAGAATTACAGTCAGCCGCCACAAGGTGGCAGCAAATCATTTCTTCCAGGCCAAACATGCCACGGACTTCCGTATGAATGCATTGTCAATGCTGCTTGTCGGTAGCGTATTACCGCGCCAGGAATGACGTCATGCAGCCGACAAATTCGGCCTTCGGAGGACCCAGCCTTGTGAATTTGGACACAGGCAATGTCATACATGTTACAGAAACATCCCACTTGGATGTAGCCGTACTAGTTGGTCACCTGTGGCACTAGTAGTGAGTGTGTGTGGTTGTAACTAGTAGGTCAGTCAATCAGCTAGTGCTCTGAATTGTAGTGAGGGCAAAGTGTAATAATAGTACACGGACCTAAAGCAGGACTTAACAAAAACAACAACACACAATTCATATGGACAAATACACAAAATCAGTAAACCATCAGTGCCTGACTGAAAAGTTTTCACATACTGACCTTTGGTGGACAAAAAGCAAAGTCAAAAAAAAATACTCTGAAGATAGGTGCATGACAAAAACAGCAGTTCATGTGACAAGTCATTTCCAGTGTATTCGCTTACTCCAAACAGAAGAACTTTACAATAAGATCTACGTCTATCCGTGGCTCAGACATTTCAGCATAGGTGTCTTTTTTTTTTTTTTGGGCCATTTAAACCGATAAGAATACAAATTTGTTTATTTCATGTTTAACAGTCCCAACATGAGGTACATTACTACGAAATCAAGAGCGTTTTGCTTTTTCTTTGGCTTTTTTTTTTATAATTTTTTTTTTTTTTAAAAGACACATCCATAAGAAGGAGCAGTCTCAACGACTGGTGATCGGCTGAGAAAAATAATTATACGGTTACACTGTATTTGGACCCGTTTGTGAACTTAGACCAGGGGTGCTCAAGTTGGGTCCTCGAGAGCCCCTGCCCAGCCTGTTTCTTTCCACCAACACACCTGATTCATGATTAGGATCATTATCAGGCTTCTGCAAAGCTTGCCGGTTAGCTGATCATTAGATTTAGCTGTGCTGCAGGAAGGAAACGTGGAAAACAGTCTAGTCTGGATGGGGGCTCTCGAGGACCCAACTTGAGCACCCCTGATTTAAGACCATTCTGAATAGAAGTACTAAACCAGCACGAGTATCTGCTCTTGTGTGAAAAGGGTGTTACTGTAGTTTGCCACCTACTAGTGATGAGTCTCCAGCTCCACGACTGTCCACTCCCCCTGAGGGGAGCTTCCGGCAGCCTCCGGGGAGAAGCTACTCACAGAGGTGACGGTGGCCGAGGGGGGGCTGATGGGAGGCAGGAGGCTTGGCCACAGGCTGCTCTCCAGCGGACTCAGGGTGCCCCCCGCGCCCCCCGGAAGCAGCAGCAGAGAGGAGCAGCCGTCTCCATTGAGCAGCAAAGTCTGATTGATGAGCTGCTGCACCATGTCCACTTTGGCGCCCCAGTCCAGGTCCAAGGTGGGCTCCGGGGAGGAGTGGTCCCCGTTCAAGTCTGGCGACAACCTCCTCTCGCAAGAGTCGCGAGCGGGACGGCGGAGCCCCTCCGGCTCTTCGTCGCTGTTCTCCAGAGCTTCATAGATAGTGCACAGGCCGGACGAGGGGGACAGGACCACAGTCCGACCGGGAGATGGCGACTGCTCGTCCAGTTCTTGCTGCCACTGCAGGATTTGCTGCCTCTGCTTCAGCTCCGACTGTTGCTGCAGTAACTGCAACTCCAGCTCGCGCCTCTCTGCCTCCTCTTCTGATGACATTTTGCCTTCTCCGTTGACCAGTTTAACTTCCTCAGTAACCATTTTGCCCACCGCAGCGGCCATTTCGTCCACCGCAGCGGCCATTTTGCCACCCTCGCCGGTCGCCATTTCATCCACCGCAGCGGCCATTTCGCCACCTTCGCCGGCCGCCATTTCGTCCACCGCAGCAGCCATTTTGCCACCCTCGCCGGCCGCCATTTCGCCCACCGCAGCGGCCATTTTGCCACCTTCGCCGGCCGCCATTTCGTCACCCTCGCCGGCCGCCATTTCGTCCACCGCGGGGACCACTTTGCCATCCTCGCCAGCCATTTCGTGCACCGCAGCAGCCATTTTGCCATCCTCGTCAGCCATTTTGTCCATCACAGCGACCACTTTACAACTCTTGTCAGCCATTTTGCACTCTGCTTCTTCCCACGCCTCCCGCTCGTTCCTCTTGATTTCCTCCTCCGCCTCATCTTTCTTTTTCTTCTGTTCTTCCTCCTCCGTCCTTTTTCTCTCCTGCTCGGCACCTTCCAGGGGTTTGTTCTGCTGCTCCCGCCGTTGCTGCATCTCAATCAGCTGCCTCTGGTGTTGCTCCAGCCGCCGCAGCTGCGGGCTGAGCGCCTGCTGCCCGGCCTTCCGGGGCGGCAGGTCTGCACAGGTCAGACGAGGCGCCATGCCGTGAGGGTCACCGTGTCGGCGAAGATTAAGATGAGGTTGCAAGGTGATGCCTGTGTGTGGGGTGGGGGGGAAAAAAGAGAAAAGATTACAGTGAGAAGAGCAGGGAAGAAAAAGGAGGGTCGATTTTTAAAAGTTAAAAAAAATACATTGTGAGGGCAAACAGCCAACGGAACCAAAAATCAAGCAAAATTGTTTCCACTAAAATATAGTGTACTTGCAATGTGGGCTGAAATAGCATTTCAGATTTAAAAAGGGTGCGAGTAAAATAGTGAAAATGGTGCAGAAATCCTGGGGTGAGAGAGCAGCAAAATAATAATAATAAAAAGTGCAAACCATTTTTTTTTTTTTCAACCCCCAGAAAACAAGGGGTGAGTGACCAACAAAAAAGGAAGCCAACTTCCTGTATATGCAACCAGCTGAAATCACCCGTGAATTCAAATGAAGACATGCAGAAGCTCTTCATGCGCTTGTGTACATGAAACGCATCTCAAGGAAACAATAGCTTGGCTTTAGACCGTCAATAGGGCAGGGATGGGGAACCTTTTTAGATTTTAAAAAGTTTATTCAAAAATAAATAAATGTTAAAAAGCATGGGGCTAACAACAGATCCATGTGGAACCCCGACTCCACATATTCACATCCTAGAGCCAAGCTATTCAGCAAACCTGAACAGAGATGAGAAATCAAAGTCAGTATGTAATAGTGACATGCTCAGTTGAAACTTATGGTGTCTTAGAAGAGCGCAGCAGAAGTTTTTGGTTTGTTTTTTGGGGCGGTAACACACCTAGCATGGAGTGGAGACGACTTAAAAGCTGCAGCACAGTCAGCAGTCGTCTCAGGGGCCCGAACAGTTAAAACTTTTACCAAGGTCTTTGTTGCTTGGAGGGCTGCTGTCGGATCCGTTGGTGGAATCCAGTGGATTGTCAAGTCTTGACAAAACTCAGGAAAGGACTTTGATTTGGGCAGCAGATAGTCATAGAACTTAAATCTAGAACCTACTTCACACAAAGATCCTGCAAAATTGCCACATCACAGCCCAAACAGAAGATGCGGCACATTTTCTTGCATGAATATTTTCGAACCCAGCAAAAGCAGAATAATTGCAGTACCCATATCAGCGCCAGTGTCTGAGTGTTGGACAGCGACAATGACTTTCAGCTTAACAGGGAGCAAGAAGCAAGTGACTGAATGTGTATTCTTCCACTGAAAACTAGACCCTCCTGCCATTAATAGTTGTTTACTTCACACATTAAGTTTCCCGCCTCTTTTCATAAATACAAATGGGGTTCTCCATTTACGATAGTTCAGTTCCTATGACATTAGTGTAGGTTAACGATACAATATTGTATCGTCAACCTTTGCACAAATTTGGGTTACTGAATCACCATATGGCTTTCACAGGCAGTGTACAAAAGGAAAATATTCTATGCAGCCCAACTAGTCTAAAAGTGCCATTCTAATTAATATTGAATTTGTGGAATATGAATAAAGCATCAAAATCCACCCAATTGTTATACTTCGCAAGGGACGGCCATTTTGCCACTTGCTGTCGACTGAAAATGATACAGTTGCTCAGAGTTCAAGGACCAATCAGGGCTCAGCTTGCAACTGTGACATGACCAAACTCAGAAAAAAAAGAAAAAAGAAGGTAAGCTGTGATTGGCCAGTACCTGAGCAAATGTTATTTTCAGTTAACAGTAAGGGACAAAATGGCCGTCCCCTGCGAAGGATAAAAATGGGTGGATTTTGATGCTTTATTCATATTCCGCAAATACAATATTAAGCAGACTGCCGTATTTAACCTAATAGGGGCGCGCATACAACATATTGTAAAGAACATTTTTGGGATGACATCCCGTTAAAGTTATAATCATAAATTTAAATATAATTACCAAGACTATGAGGATGTTTGTGGTCAGTAGGATGACAGTGGAGCATTAACTCCACTATTATCCACTGCTGAATATGCCTTTAAACAAAACTTCGCAACGAGGATAAATAGTTATATAAAAAAAACGGTATCTTTATTTTCATTACTCAAAGACTGATAAACAAGGGTACAATGAAATACAATTTAAAGTTGAAGAAAGACAGTGATGGGGGGGGGGGGGGGTCATGGAAGACTTCCTTATTATAAGAAGCACTGCCATTCACCCTCAAATAAAGAAAGAAAAATACAAATTTAGGTGTTAATGTATGAAAGTCATTTGGTAAAAAGCATTAGGATAAATAGGTATTTTATTAATTCAATCCACATCTTTAAGTGCTGCACCAAAAATAAATCACGCCAGTTCAGGGCTCCTGCATTGATGTCGAGTAAATTGAAAGCTATTGCACATAAAAGGATTTCAGCCATATATTGGAATGCAGTTTTTGTTTTTTTTAAATATATATATATATATATATATATATATATATATATATATATATATATATATATATATATATATATATATATATATATATATATATATATATATATATATATATATATATATATATATATATATATATATATATATATGTAACTTGTCCATTTTTTGCATCACCACCACCAGAGATTTTAAAGACAAACATGACAAGCACAGCGAGACAAATGACGAACTATATATTACCTGCAAAAGAGTTGTCAGTCTTTTCACAGATGGAATAGTACGTGGGGTGCGCATCTTCTGGCTTCTCAGTCGCTTGCAAAGTGTTCAGCGCGTCTGATCCTTGCGCTTCCACCACACAAACAGCTTCCAGTTCGCCGCACTCGTATCGCTGCGTTGCAAAACCAGACTGGGCTTTATCGTCACAGAGCTCCTTGGACTCCTCCGAAAGCTCCTCCAAAGAGAAGATCCCCGGGCTCTTGCTGCAGCCCTCGCCCAGGGACTGCGTGTTGGAGGCCGTGGTCGCCGAGCTGGCGCCGTAGGACGCCAGCGAGCTAGCCGAAGGAGGGGTGACGACGTCGGTCAGACCGGTCGTCTCCGACTCCTCCACTTCTTCGACGGTGGAAAGGATGCGCTGTGCGGGCGACTGGACCTCCAAGGTTGCGTTCCCCTTCGGCGCGGCCAGAGTCTCCAAAGCGTCGTCCAGCAGCGCTTCGCCTTCCGTGTCGCTGGCTTCTTCCTCGGTTGCGGAAGATGACGAAGGGTTGGAAGTGAGGGCGTTTACGACGCCCCTTAAAACCTCATCGGCTTGCATAGTCGGCGCCCGAACCTCCTGTTCACCGCTCGTCATAGGCTGGGGAGAGATTTGAGGATCACAGCTTACTTCGCAGCAGGCCTGAGCAGGGGATTGGGATGGAGTCTCCGAGTCTGCTTGCAAGGGATCGACCAGTGGGCTCATGACAGCGTCCCCCGACACTGGCTGGGAGACGGGTTCGGAGAGGTGAACTTGCTCTTGCCAGGGGTCTGCAAACGGGTTGGGTTGATACCACAGAGCGCCGGGGGCCGATGGGAGCTGAGGGGGCGGAGGAAGCTGGGCCAACCTGTTCAAGTTGTCCAGTCTTTCATCCTCGGCAAAGTCGTCCTCGTCGGCGTTCCCGTAGCTCTCCAGACCGCTCTCAGTTACCGCTTCGCTCGCCATCTCCACGTCCTCGTCCTCGTCGTCATCCGCGGCGTTGTCGTGCCGATGCCGCTGCAGCTCGTCCGTTTTCTCCGAGCCCACGTCCATGTCGCACACTTTGTCTTCGTCGTCATCCTCGTAGTCGTTGAACGGGATATCGGGAACCTTTTGGAAGTCTGGCGAGCCTGCGGAAGCTCCTTCCATGTCCGTGGCTCCTTTGAGGCTGCCCTCTCCGAGGTCGTCCATGCTTTCGGTGCCCTCCAGGACGCCGGGAGCGCTCAACTCCGACGCCCCTTGCTGGCTGCCACTCAGAGAGTCCAGTTCAGACAGGAAGGCGCCTCCAGCCCTCCAAGCGGAGCCGCCTACCGGTCCAGCCGAGCCGGGACGAGACTCCTCTGTGGGTTGCGTAGTCCCGCTCATTTCGGAAAGCGACACCACCTGGCTTCCCTCTTCGTCTTCCTCATAATTTAGATTACTGGGAGGCGACTTTACCGCCGTTGGAATGGCTGTAGATATGCAGGGAGTCTGGTCTGAAGACACATTAACTGGCTGAGAGGCCACTTGGGGCGACGGAAGCTTCGCAGGGGTTGAGACGTGCTCCTGTTGTGCTGAAGGAGCGTCGTCACTTTGTGGCTGCGGTGGAGGCATTTCTGGCGAGGCGTTGGAAAGGGGAGTCCATGGAGGAGAGGAAGCGGTAACTTGAGCTAGCGCCTCTGGTGGAGAGTCCTGAGTAGAAACTTGGGGCGGGGCCACCGCTACAGAGGTTGCAGTCGATTGTTCTTGGGCTAAAGTCTGCATTCGTTCGGATCGTTCTTCCTCTGCACCAGCATTCCTCACTGTCAATACAGGGGGGTTGCATTTGAAAGGTTTTGTCTTCTTGACTCCAGCAGTTAACGGCAACACAGCCTGAGTTGGTTTTCCGTTTTCTTTAGCCGGCGTTGCGCTGCCGTTGGTGGATTTGTTAGCTGGAGAAGCTTGCGGGGTTCTTCCCAGGGGTTGCCTGTTAGCCGCTGGAGGCTTGGGAGAAACCACACTGGAAGACTTTGCAGCACTGGGTTTGGCAGGTTGTTTTTTGTATTGAGACACCTTGGGATCCTCTTTTTTGGGAATAGTGGCCCATTTGGAGGTACAAGGGGGCTTTCCAGTTCCAGTGGCTGTAGGTTTCAAAGGTGCAGGCTTTTTGGCGGCAGCTGATGACGCAGCAGGCCTTTTCGCAAGTGCAGCAGCAGGTGACCTGACATCTGGTGCAAACACAAAAACGGCAGTCATTAGGTAGAAACTTAATTTTTCTAAAAAAATTGTAATTGTTAAATTAAATAATTGTTAATTATGGCTTAAATGCTTCTCTGAATTTTTTTATATGAAGCGAAATAAATTCCCTTGTTTATGAAATGTGCTACGGAGAAGAAAAAAAAAAAAGCAGCCCTGCCTCATGTCAAACTTATTTCTTGGTTCAGCAAACTGAGGTAGATTTTTAAAACTAGGTGGCTGGTCGATTAAAAAAATATTAATTGTAATAATTAACTCACTATTAATCGCAAATTAAATCACACATTTTATATCTACATTGACAATTAAATGTACTTTTTCATTCTCTTAACAAAAGTGGGAGGAAATGTTAACCTAATAGAAATAGGGTTACAATAAAATGTTTTCTAATTTTTTATACTCTTGTTAAAAAAAAGTGGGAAGAAATGTTAAGCTAATAGAAACATGGTTGAATTTTGCATCATTTACAGTAATTTTATAACAATTCGTAAAATAAAAATATGTACCGTACTGAAAAAAAAAACAAGTGTGACAATTTGTGTTGGTCATTTTTTGTCACTACATGGCATGATGGCGTTTGTAAGACAATGGTGACAGCTCAGTGCATTTTTTTTTTTCATATTAAGAGCTAACCAATTTTTAAAATGAAGTAACTTGTGAAATTCGGCACATTATTAAAGATGTAAAAAAAAAAAATAAAAAATTGCCCCAGTCCTCACAAATACATACATTGTTATTTAATTTATTACTACTAAATTGCATTACAATGACTCATTTGCACAACGTTGAATGCTTTTATTTTGTTAAATTCAATACGGATGCGCATTGTGAAATGACTCAACTTTACTGCATATGAACCAGAAAAGATCGGTGTGTTCTTTTCATTCTATTGGGTAATTTTGACGTGGACGTTTCTGCTGCGTCGCAACTGGAATTCCCTTAGTATAGGCTTTCCAAATAAGGGACGGTCATTAATTGCGTGTTTAAATTTTTTTTTCCCAAAAATGGTGCTGTTAAAGGCACTTTAAGTTAACACAATAATTTTTGACCCCCTTATTTAAAACGTTACTTTAAGGCCAACAAGGAATAAAGCTCAAACCTTTCTTGACAGCGGCAGCAGCATGGTGAGGCTGTGTTGCTGTGGTCCTGCCAGTAGAGGGCACCGTGGTACCTCTAGAGGCGGCAGTTCTGCTACTAGCGCTGCTGGGCGGCCTGGATGCAACATTGTTACCCGCCCTGGATGTTGACGGCACCGGTTGAACTCCTGAGGAAGCAGCCGCTGCAGTAGTGGGTGCTCTGGGTGCAATGTTTCCAGCCCTGGATGTAGTAGCTGCCCCTCGAGACGTAAAGGTTACTGTAGCAGGCCTGGAGATAGAAGACAGAGACTAGAAACAGGTTTTGCTAATTTGGTATACATTTTTAAGCAGACCATAACAATTATCAGTGTCTAATGGATGCAGGTATATAAAAAAAAAATAATAATAATAATAAATTGGTCTCATAAATGGATATTTTGTTTTTTTTTTAGATCAGTTTCAGCGCAATATGCACTGGATTTTTCCTTTGGTCAGGCCCCACCCCTCCATACAGCCTTATGAAAGTAGGTTAAGCAGTTTTTGCATAATCCTGCCAACTCGGGGTTGTGTTGGGAAACAAGTATCTAATGCGCAATCTGGAGAGATTTTTTTTAAATTATTTTAAAATTGATTTTTAAAAGCCTGTCTATTAACTCTTTGACTGCCAGACGTTTTCAGAAAAGGGATGCCGTGGGTGCCAGCCGATTTAAGCATTTTGACTGATCTTTCAAGGTCCACAGAAAATTATGTGTTTGGACTATGGAAACACACATACTACCAAATGAAAGATTGGACTCTCATCTTTCATCAGAAAAAAAAAGTTTGTTTCTACCTTATTCCGTTTTTCAGTAATCAACAATAGAAAATGGTTAGTTTGACCTCTGTTTTGAAACAAACGTCTTTTAACGTCTTTGGCACTCCCTTGGATTTTACTAAACGTTATTTAACGTTTTTGGCAGTCAAAGAGTTAATAAATTAAATTATGACCCCCCCCCATACGAATTAATTTTAATTATCAATTTGACTTTATATTTAAATGTGACACCAAAAAACACCATTGAACACATGCCCTCTTGAATGTACGTTTTCAATAACCTCAACCATGGTTGTGTTTTTCTTTGAAAAGTCAGATCCAAGACAACAGTGCACTCAGAGGGATGCCTGTAACACATACACCATTAGTGGATGGGGGAAGCTGCTCTGATGCATTACATTTCCTGGCAGATGGGGTGAAATCAATACAAAAAAAAAAAATCACAGTCCAATAGGATTTTAATGACTGCACATGCAAAGTCCTTTTAGGGGCAAAAGTTTAACAGGGGGGAGACGACGCATGCGAGTGTCTCAAGAATCACTCACTATAAATCAAGCACGTCATGGTGCCATATGCACTATTTGGTTGTCATTTGATTCTTCTCAAGAACCGATTCAAGGGCCCCTTCTGAGACAACAGTGACAGGGCTCCAAAATGGCTTAATTTTATGACAAAGTCTTCAATATAGCGACTCTCTTAAGGTCCTCTCTGTCTCAAGCCATTTAAGTCGACATGACTCACACTGTGGATGTGTAATCGGACTCACCGATTGCAAAAAAAACCACAATACATATCCTTCTCCACTCTAGGGGCAATGGAGTCTAAACTCCATTTCCTTTCCATCAGCAAAGTAAACAATTAAATGATTGGCCAACATCATTTTTAAATGCATGACTATAAATACCTGCTAGTCTTTGGAATAGCGCCGCTATCCACTCTGGCAGCAACGTTTGTGTATGATTTCGGGGCAGTGGATGCAGCTGGTCTGCTGGCAGCTACCAAGTAGAGAAATAAAATGTATACTTGTATTAGTCTTATAATATTACAAAACGGTTAGTCATTTCATGACTTACCCGAAGTTTTGACTCTCGCTGCATCAACATGGTTAGCTGGTCTGCTAACAGCTACTAGGCAGAGAAATCAAATGTATACTTGCATCAGTCATAATATTACACAAAGAGTTAGTCATTTCACGACTTACCAGAAGTTTTGACTCCAGCTACGTCAACATTATTAGCGGCTGTCCTCTTATTCTGATTTCCACTGGCAGTTTTGGGCCTGGTACCGTTTGTTGTCGTCGCAGCAGCTCTTGATGTAGTCCGAGATGGCCCGATTGCTACAGGCCTCTTGTGAACCGCCTTGGTGGTTGCCTTGACGGTGGGCACAACAGTTGCAACGCTCACTTGTCTTTTGGGTGCAGGGACTGCTGCGGTTGACTTTTCTGGAGATTTATTGCCCGAGCTCGTAGAATTGACAGGGCCATGTGAGGCAGCAGACTTGGAACTTGAGGAGGCTTGTGTTTTCGTGGCAGCCTGATTTTTGGAGGCAACAGCTTGCAGTTTAACTTGGGGGTCTGGTTCCCTATTGGTCTTCGAATCGTCTTCAGGTGAAACCTTATTCTGGGCTTGCTCCGGCTGAGATGCGGCCTGCTCTATTGCATTGTCCTGCGACACAGAGAACTCTGCAGCTGCTGCAGCTTCAGAGGCATCCGAGGTATCCATGGTAACCCCATCCGGTTTCATTCCCCAACACTGAGGTTGTAGCTGTGTCTTGCTAAATTTGTGAAGGGTCCCCTTCACATGAAGTTCCTGCAAACAAAAAGAATCTCTCATTAGTTAAGAAATGTGCTCACACTCAAAAGGAAAGCCCATTTATGGTAAGGGGCCTCGGAGGAATTTGGGGACAGTCAGAAAAACAGGAAGTGAATTCGGGGATGCAGATACATCTCGCCACTAAACTGAACGCCTGCCTCTGCAATTGTCAACACATCGACCACACAGCTATTATGGCGCTAGCCAACACATCACCCCGGGCACTAAAAACAAAGGCCATCAGTCATTGCTGATACACCGCAAATCTTGCACTTTCATTGATGCAAGAATACCAAAAATAACATTTGTGCGTGTACCTCAAAATGGTCATTTTGGAACGGGATGCATCATGGAATGCTTGAAATTACACTACGAGTGTATCCGGCAAAAGCAAAATTATAGTATAGGATTATCAGATGAGACAAGTGGCATTCAAGCACAAACATTGGGTGATGTGTCCTTCCAACCACAGCAAATTTCTGAGACAACTCGACTATCCTGCACCTTTAAATTTGCTACCAGTAAAGTGCTAAAACAGATGGTCGGAATAACAGAAGCTCCCTGTGGGCTCAACTATGCAAAGATTGCAACAAATGATGGCCTATTACTGCTATTGATAGAGACCGTCAATCAGATCTAACAAAACCGTATGAACAAAACCAAAGCATTAAAAGGCTCAGAGGGGGAAATTAGTTTTTTTTTTTTTTTTTTTTTTATAATGCCCTCCTGAGCCAATGCTAACATTTATTTTAATGTACAAACATTCTGTTATTTACCCCTTGAAGCCAAACATGGTAAGCGCCGATACTGGTGATTAGTAGTCAAGCAGACAGATAAACATAGTTTGGAGCTGATATTCACTTAATAAAAAAAATATTTAAAAAAAGGAGGGAAATGATGGGTTGAAAACAATAAGATCCAACTCTTAACTGTGTCAAAATGTTCAGCACATTTTATTGAACAATTTGTCAGATTTGCTTCTTTATCTAGAAAACAGACATCTTCGTTTTAAAATTCTAACAAAAAGTTTGGGGCGATCTCAGAGTTTGGTATGTCTGAAAAAGTTAAATGGGAGGGGGGGGGGGGGTAGTAAATAGTGCCCTCTTGTTTTGTACAGTAAATGAAGCTTTCCAAAATACCAGAAAAAGAACAAGCAGAAAGAAGTAAACACATTTCTAAATGCATCTACTATTGGCCGTCAGATATATAAAAAAGGACGATGCCTAATATTCACCAAAATGCTGAATTTCTGCACCGATAATCACCCTGAACGATAATCGCTCTATCCCTAATTGAAAGATGATATAAACCTTACCACTAGTTGACCAAATGCTAAACAAAAGCTTATTTGAGGAGTAATTACTTTTGAAACAGGCTTTGTACAACTGTTGCAAAGTATTGTTTTTCTTTATTAGTTACAACCACACAAAGCGGGGGAGAGGGGGGGTGTAATGAGAGTAACCTGCAAAACCACATTTAGTTTGTTCTTTTGTTTGGATAGTTGATTAGGCAATGTCTTGGTGGTTGCGGTGAGCATTTCAAACGCCTCACTCACAAGCTTGTTTGTTTTTTCGCCTCAAATGGAGAATGACAAGCAAAAAAAAAATCACAAAGGGACCGAGCAAAAGGAGAACGTTTCCCCACAGACAACAGTGTAGGTGGCTACTGTTTTTTATGGATTTCACAGTTGGGAAAACTGTACAAATCTGGTAAAGCCCTTTAAGGAGCCATGGTATGCATTCTGGTAATCCAGAATGGGAAGAGCAAGTGTTGAAACGGCACGATGAGCCGGCGACTAATGCCGGGGACTTAGCGTACATTCCCTGTTGATGATGACCCCCTTCTGGACAAGTAATCGCATCATCTCTAACCAGCTGACACAATGTGATGCAGCACACAGGAAGAAGTGCACCGGATCGTTAAAACCCCGTTCACACACACGCAACCACATCTAACTGGTGACACAGCTTTTTTTACGCTCGTGTTGCGTCAACTCTACTCTTGGGACCGTCTCTTGACACCAAGCTATGAAAATGTGGAGTCAGTGCACCAGATCAATGCCAGAGACTTTACTTGTATCCCTTTTACACACACGCCATTGACACTTTCATTTTCCCCCCAGTAATGTGGACGACCGACTGGCATATCTTTCAAATGCCACCATCCACTTTGTAATTTTTATTTGTTGTCAGTCCAGATGGGGAACTGACGACCTTATCAATACATGCATGTCATTCTAACACGGTTGTATGTCACGAAAGCTCACTGTAGACGTTCCTCCATTGCTCGGTCACTGCTGCGGCGCTTGCCCAGACATTTCAAGCGGTGCATGACAAAATGGGTCACTTTTAATACGGTGTCTAATACAAGCGGAGGGGATTTTGCAGCGTTGCAGCATAGCAGGGATTTTGGAATGCATTGTCCAGACTGCAGAGAGCGGTGGAGGGAGGGCTGTTTATACTTTTTTTTTTCACCCTCTTTAGATTTCATCTAAACTGCTATCACAAAAGAGCATGGCTGATAGTTATTAGTTGCCATGCCTATTGGATTCTTCTGGTGAAAAATGTGTATTGAGCTTGTCAATTTAGTGCGTACTTGAAAAGACTGCATGTGTTCCAAGATGATTAATGACAGAAAGTGACAGTTTAGATGGCAGGGCGTCAAGTGCTAACCCCACCCATTCACATTCCAACATTAGCGGTTTCCTCAAGCCTCCTGAGTGACAGCTGGCAGTAGTAGGTTTCGCTCGCTTTTGTGTGTCAATGAGAGCGTTACAGGGTCAGAGAGAGGCCACGGAGACGTGTTCGCAGGTAAACATGCATATGTAAAGAATGGGCTTATTTGATGCTGAAATGTGATTTACAAACCTGATAAACAGACACACTGAAACTGCATAGCAAAACAATGCTGCCAACGTTGAAGACCCAGTAGAACCTAACAGTTGTAAGTTTTGAAATCGTAATGCACTCAAACCCACATATGAAAAGACATTTTATTTCATCTATAGCAGTGGTGTCCAAACTCGGTCCTCGGGGGCCGGTAGTCCCGCAGGTTTTGGATATTTCTCTCCTCCAACACAGCTGAAGCTCATCAGCAAGCTCTGCATAAGCATGATAACGACCTTGTTGATTAGAACAGGTGCGTTGGAGCAGGGAAACCTCAAAAACCTGCAGGACTACCGGCCCTCGAGGACCGAGTTTGGACACCACTGATCTATAGTATACACTAATAATTAGGAACAGGCATAATATTGAAGAAGAAGAGTTAAACATACCTTGTACAGTAGGGCTCGGCTTAATTTTATTTATTTATTTTTTTAAATCAAATAATCACTAGAATAGAGTTGCCTTTGAGCGTGAGATTCATAAAACCATCAATTGATTATTTTACTCTTTTTCCCATTAATTCATAAGTAAATTGAATTTTAAAGTTCAAAATCGTATCGACTGAGGAAATTAAAATCGATACCCAGCTCTTTTCGACAGGTTAAGACTTTAGCGTAGGTTTTGTGCTTTGAAACATTTCTTATCCAAAACATCTTTAGGGTAGTATATAAAAAAAAATAGAAAGACCAAACAAAGAATCCATTGAGACCTGGCTGAGCAACCAAAAAGCAATAAACAGGCTTAGCAGTATCAAACATTAACCACACTGGCTGGCCAATCATTAGCTTCTATGTATAGGTTGGTGCGTCTGCACCAATACGACTAAATATAATGAAAAAATGTCTAGGTGAGATTGTGACTATGATTGTGCTTGTAAGAACTCTGCTTCTGCACTTACCATAGAAGGCATTTGCAGTAGCGCACAAATGGAGCGCACACAGACAACTTCTTGGAACACCAACAACTGTTAACATACTGTCAGGAGACACTTGAGCACATGTGAGCCAGAGCATTCTGGACATGCAGTTCCTTTCAAGGGGATATCAAGAAAAACTGTTGAAAATGTGAGCTTTTCTTCTCCAACCAGGATTAATGTCTCATAATAAACCTAAATAAAAAAAAAAAAAAAAAAAAAAAAAAAAAAAAACAGTGTCCTGTGTAAAAAAAAAAAGCAACAATATTTAGTCCATGCTTGAGGCACCACATGATTTAGTTAGGAGTCAAATGTGTTCTCATGGCTTATTAGCAAGCGCAGTTACAGAACATCACATCCCAGAGGCCAAAGTGCTAAACAACAGCACAACTATACCAGTTAGTCCTGATGGCAACGTGGACAGCGGATCAATAGTTGCTCCAGGATTGGCTACTTTAGCAATGTTGCTCAGCTGTATCAAATAAAAAAAAGACAGCCTAATTCTTAAGAGGGCCAAGGATGCTTTTGACAATCATTTACCAATCCCAAGTGTCAAGAAAACAGTGGAAAAGTTTGGTGTGGCAGTAATTCAATCCATGTTAGTCTTTGTTTCATTGCAGTGTGCCAGTATTGGATTAATAATTAATTATAACAACCTTTGTTTTTACAGCCGTGAAATAACCACGGCTAATTGTTCCACCAACTTGTGGTAGAGACGGTGAAAACACCCGTCGTGGACTCGAAAATTGCGCAACGAGATAAATCCAAACAAACCATTCAACTAGACCGACTAGTTTCCACCAAGCAGTGTAGGTCAGTATGCGTTTGCACTTAACGGGCAGACCAAGTTAACCCAAGCGAAAGTTGCGTTAGCATACCCTACAAATGCGTAACAATCTAGATGAAAACATAAAGGGGGTTTTGGATTAGAAAGCTCATTGTCATCAATTCCACAGGTCTCTAACAATTAAGTCACTTGAAGCTTCTCAGCAAAGCCATTAAGGTCAGGTGGTTAAATACGGCTGCAAGTTAAATGGAGTAAGCCAGTTAGCCTTGGAGGGACCGGCAGCCAGGAAAGGGACTCGCAGCCGCCATTGCCCGTGTGCAGAATCCCGATCTGTTACGGGGATCTGGGTTACAATCTGTTGTGAACTTGGCAGCAACGCACATCCTGCTGATATGAAAACAGGCCGTCTGTTGACCCGTGTCACTAGGACGGTTGTAGGAACCATGGGAAGACGAGAATGAGCATGAACTTGTGTGGTTAAAAATAAAAATAAGAATAAAAATAAGAAGTGTTTGTCAGCAAGCCATCGTTAAGATACTTTGAAAGGAGAGGGGGGGAGGCTTATTGTTTCTACACCAGCTGAGGCGTGGCACTGGAAGGATGGGTGGGGGTGGGCTTTTTCACTGGATTAACTGGTGCAACGGGATGGAGAAGCAGCTGGCACTGCTTGCCAATCAAATGCCCCAAGGAATATGAAAAGGATGGACGATACTAAAAAAATAAATAAAAAAAATTTAATTTAAAAATTTAAAAAAAATAAAAATAAAAATAAAAATCGATAGACGGTCTTACATTTGAAGTCTTAACTGTCAACCAGTCAGTTGGACCTCGTAGAATTATAAATGATCAGTAAAATCATATCTTCTGCAATGTGACAAAAGATAAGAATCAACAATTAGCTGGAATTTTGCAAGACATTAGGTCAGTCAAAAAAAAAAAAATAAAAAAAATAAATAAATAAAAGAAGAAGAAGAGGCAAACCTGTTTATATTCTTTTGACCAATAAAGAGAAGGGAAATGAACGATTTTGGGTGGCTTGTCGTGAAAAACATCAGGTTTACAGACCTATTAACTGATTCGGACCAAATAAAGCACACTTGAGCTCAAATGAAATCAGTACGGTTGCAGGTCCTCACAGGAAAAACTAAGCGGCAATTAAGTTAGCTCAAATTAGACTCTCATACGATGATTATATCTGGGTGGCTCATATCTAACTTGAATCGAGACCGTCGTAGGGTGCATGCAAAGAAACTCTTGCCCAATTTAGGCCTGAACCAAATGTTACAGTAAGCCTGTTCCAACATCGAGTTGGGTCGTGCCATGGACTCTACGGTCGACAAACATAACGAGAGCCTAATTACAAAGAATAACCTGAAGCTCAGGCTGCTACCGGACACAAACGGAGGAGCAACTGGTGAGGGGAAAACCGCAAGTCATTCACCACCTCGCAAAAATATTCCGAGGTGCCTTTGCATCCAATTACGATGCCTCCTGAGGCAGACCTGGAGGCTTTTATTACAAACTGAATAGAGCTAGCCCAGGAACTGAAACTGAAGAAATGGCCAGGAACAGGGAAGTCACCCAGACCCGCCGGATAAGTGATTGATAATGAGCAGAGTAAAAGATTCAGGCAGCCTCAGCAAACAAGAGGACCGGCCAGCTGGCCACACAGCATTCAACGCAGACAAATAAGTCAATATGAAGTTGGCAAGCCCGCGGGTCTCATCAGTTACTGAGCCTCCCATGCAAAAAAGGGTGATCCGAGGCCAATCTCTGTCCGCCACACCCACGATACTGACAAATGGCAGAATACACAAGTAACAGATGCCAGCTTGCACCGCGGCGAGAATGCGTAGAAACCTCACTCCTGATCCTCGAAAAGATGGTGATGGCTGCCAAGGAAGTCGGGCTTTGAGCTCAACGCAGGTTCAAAGCCTGAGTGGTGTGGCTTGGAGGGCGCACGATTACCAAGTCTTGCAGTTCTAGACGGAGCCTTAAAAAAAATGTGCACTGCCAGCATTTACCACTTTATCCTAATGGGCAGGGAAGTGCTCGCTTAAAAAAAAAAAAAAGTATTGACAGCTTGTGCGGTCATACCAAGTTCTAGCTGGGACACACAAAGCGGGCTGATGAATGCTAAACAGATGAAGCAGATCAGGCAGGGAGAAGATTTGAATATTCTCTTGCCAAAAGGAAGACTGGTTGATTGGGATGACTGGTCCTTATTATGCTGCATTGTTCCAAACAGCCTGCAGGTGTTTCCTTTGTTTTTTTCCAAACCCAGCAGATACACATGGGAGTGTTTGCAAATTGCTATGTGCAGTGCATAGAGCAGGTTCTGTTGCTCTTCTTTCATTCATGCACACCACAATAACGAACATGCTGTTAAATCAACCTTTGATTGTGTCATTCAAAACTCAGCAATCTTAAGAAAGAAATGATATTTCATCAGACTATTTTTTTTTTTTAAGATCCTTTAAAATGTGCGAGTTCTAATCAGTATCGGGTAGTCACAAGTACATGTTCACAGAAAGAATGCTACTACAACAATCTTACATTTTTCAAAAGAAACCACGCTACAAAATGGCAAACCTTCCTATGTCAACCACCTGCCAATGAGGCCAAACCTGAAATGCGATACACAGGTGCGGGGGTTCCAAAAAGCACTGGTGTTGCCAAAGATGTTATGAGGCATGCCGACGTCACAGGAGTGAAGGAAATTACTCTACTAGAAAGTGACCTCAAAAGTTGAATTCCAGAATTTTGCATTCTCCAAAATTTTGCATTATTTTGGATAAGGCCCGGTTAACATCCCACTAGAATAGGTCTGCCACTGCCCTGAGCGAATCTTCATACTGAGAACCAAAACAAGAGTACTCTGAAATAAGACTACAATCTTTAAAGCGATGTTTATTTTAGGATCATAATCAGTCATTAATGTACGGTTTTCAAATCAGATTTGACACTGAGCAGAAAGTGAAGGAAAACATTTTTGCTTCTGAAACTGAATTGAAATAATAATATAAAAAAATGTATTGGTTACTATCTAGAAAAGCGCTACATAAAACCAAATTATTATTATTATTAGTAGGAGTAGTTGTCATACTTGCCAGGTGTGAAAAATTTAAAATTAAAACTACATGGTTTGGTGACTAATTTCATATCTTGACTACTTGCCAGTAATCTGAGATTTGGCAATGGCAAGCCATAGAGGATGAATCGGCATCTAGGCTTAAGTGACCCTCATATTAATGCGACACGGGACTGTGGCCAAGCAGTTAAAACTGGGCCAACAGAGGAGTCCAAGAAAGAAAGAAAAAAAAAAAAACACTGGTAAGCGGGAGAGTCCTCCTGAGTCATTCACACATGGTTTCACGCCCCCATGTCAAGTCAACTCACACCTCTTGGTGAATCAGGCAGTTCCAAAATACAAATATGATGCAGCCCGAGAAACCATACTGTGATTTGAATATCCTCTCCTCCTCAACTCGCTAACCCACAGGTGTCAAACTCAAGGTCCGGGGAACAGATCTGGCTCACAATCTCAGGGTTGCGAGACGACCGCGCTACCGCTAATCTACGCCACCACCAAGAGAAGCTAGCTGTTGTGTCATGTGCAGATGTTAATAAGCAAAGTTGCTACTGACTGGATGCCCACAACCACCGGACACAGAAAAGCGGCAAAGACAGGTTATTATTTATTACGTTATATTACAATTCAATAAGATTACGATTCGATGTGATATGGCTGAGTTCAAGAGGGTACACAGTAAATTTGACTCAAAAAACAAACAAAAAAAACCCCACTTTAACAGTAAACTTTACACTTGGGAATATATATATATATATATATATATATATATATATATATATACACACACACACATATATATATATATATATATATATATATATATATATATATATATATATATATATATATATATATATATATATATATATATATATATATATATATATATATATATATATATATACACACACATACATATATATATATATATATATATATATATATATATATATATATATATATACACATATATATATATATATATATATATTTTTTTTTTAAACACTCAAGGATTGAGGAACAATCCCACAACCTTCAGCATGGAAGACAGCTACGTATTGCTATGGTTTAAATATTTTTGGTGTGTGCAAAAGGAGCCCAAACATGGAGGTATGAGGATTCCATCCAACACCTGCGATATATTGACACAAGAAGGAGTGGCTGGTCAGTGGTTAGATTGTCTCCCAACATGAAGGCTCTGTGATTGTTCCTTAACAGTTTAGTTTTTTTTATTTATTTATTTATTTATTTTTATTTTTTTAGGGGGGTTAATTTTACTCAGAGTATAAAGTTTACTCTGTTTAAACTGTGACCGAATAGTCTTTTTCAGAGTAAAATTTACTGTACAAAATTGACCGTGTATGCTGCAGGGAGTTTGTTGCCATTTTACAATATTAATGAACGTGTCAGTAGGTTATTGTAAATGTATTTTCTTCAAATATATAGCTCTCTAGTAAAAGACGATTCATACGCATCAGTATATTTTAAAGTGGAACATTTTGACGCACTCATGTTTGACTAAAATCAATTTCCCTAATCAAGTTATTTTTTGTTACACCTATTTAGGGTTCCAATAAGTTTGTTTCATTAACACAATCTAGTCCTCTTTTGCTGTGCTCAAAATATTCTTTCTCAGAATTGATTGTTCGTCTACGAATTTCCCAAAATGTGTTATGATTCTCTTCCGATTCACTAAAAGAGGAAACGAAATCACATCAAAACGCACAAGACAGTGAAAATCCTCTTCCCTGGCTGGGAGCTCACCACTAAACCACGGATCCTGACACTTGTCCCCTTGGGTGCTCTCACTTGGTGCACATTGTTTGAAGGGACGCGTGTGTTTGGTGCCTTAAGCGCTGCTTTATTATCACCATTTGTGGCTCGAGACAAACACAGATTAGTAGAACTGAAGGCCCTATTGGAGCCTTTAGAACGCACTCATCTGAAGCACAGTGATTGCCCACTGCTGTGTATTTTTGATAACGCATATGCTAAATAATGCAAACAAACGAACAAACCATGCCACCTGCCAAACGAGACGAGAGGAGCGGAGGGAGCCGAACGCAAGGCTTGACGCGCGGCTAACAAGAAACGCCGCCCCGTGGTGCACGCTGACAAGCTAGCGTGTGCATCATCACACAGAGCCTTGAAACAGAAAGAAGCTGCGCCCCGAGGCATCGCTTCACAACCAATTACCACGCCACAAACTCAAGCAGAAGCGGCTTAACTCATGGCGGTGGAGGTTATTTAAGCTTAATTGACGAAAAGTAGGACATTTGAGGAGTGGAGACGTCACGTAACGACGTGGTAAATTGCTCCTACCTTTCAAGCTCGTCAACAAACAGTCGGTCCCTTCTTTGGCGGGAAGGGGGAGGGTGGGTGTCGCCGGAGCGGTCAATTTCTCCGTCCGGCGTAACAATAGAAACGCGTCCTTTCCTCCACGTTTGAACAGCGGCAGGCTTGCCTTGCACAGCCTCGCTCATAAAGGATGCAGCCAGGGCGGGAGAGAGGTGGGGTGGTGTGGGGGAGTGGTGGCTTCAAATTTATGGCAAGCATGGTAGCCAGAAGGGAAATATGCAAATTAATCCACCTCGCGGGCCAATCAGCGAACGAAACCGGTGTTTATGCAAAAATGATGTGACGTCAGGGACAGAGTTATCGCGAGATCTCTTTGGGCTTCTGACAGGCCGTTAAATTGAATAATTTAATAGCAACTCACATAATTTATTAACCTGATAGTATCCACTTTCAATAAACACACAATAAAAAAAAATAGACCGTATATTTTTTTAATAAACGCATATGATTTATTTATTTATTTTAAACAGTGTACTGTAATCATTTTATCTAGACTGTGAGCTGGCTTTTAGCTGGCAAACCCGTTAGCCAAAATGCGTCTTTAGTACTCAGATGTCAGTTGTCGTGTAGTTCTTGTATAAATGTGTGCGTTATTGGTGAGAATGCAAAAAGTGAAGCACGATGTGGTATATGAAGACAAAAATCATAATTACTCAGTGTCTAAAAACTTTTGGGCCAATCTGTTTTTGCATAGAATGGAGTAGCAAAAAAACAAAAAAAACTAATCAACAACAACAAATTGAGAAGCACTGACTGCACAATAGGGATAAAATGTGTCTGTGTATGAGTGTGTCACTGGGGTTGAATGATTGCCAAATGAAAACCACCTGCGTCTACCTGAAAATGTTTTTAGCTTGGTACAAGGAGAGAGGAAGAAGGTGCTGTTGTTGACTTTTATCATCTATTTGTCCAACACTGCAACTTTACCTTCATTCATTTTACATTTAAAATAATTTAATGAGTGAAATAACAACCTGCAAACTGCAGTAATGCCTTCGATCTTGGATTCATCTTGGATACTCAGTGACTAATTTGTTTTTTGATAGTCACGTAACATCCGCTTCCCTTTCTACCTCTTACTATGATGCGAAAAAATAAGTATAATCGCTTTGACTTTTTATTTTAAATTCAGTTAGTATTAATTTTTTGAACAGATTTATTTATTTTAGTTTTCATTAGTTTTAGTGTTAGCTTTAGTTTGTTTTGTTTTTATATGGAGCATTTGTCGAGTGCAACATTAAAAAAAAAAGTCAAGTGTTGTGTAATCCACAAACTAATCTTCTGTATGGACACACAGTAAATTACCATTGTAGAAAATGTACAACATTTGATGCATTTTCCTTTCTTCTACTTTTGTCCGTGCGCCCCTCACCAAACACCAAGTTTTGTGCAAAAGTACTTTCTGTGGGTGTGTTGAATTTCCTTTAAAGGAGCACAGACTGATTGATCGTGACTGAAGACAAATTCCTTGTGTGTTTTCACATACTTGGCCAATAAATCAGATTCTGATTCCTTAAGAAAATCGAATACTATTTCTTACCAATATAAAAGAGTCCCTTTGGATTCTACACTATTGTGACATCATTATCTCCATTGCCCGCATATTTACAAATCATGCAATTAACAGTTTACTGATGGAAAATAGCCATCCGTAACACTTATCAGTAATTGATCGTGTACAGTCCATAAAAGCAGTGCATTTAATCACTCACACCTATGATTTCATGTTCATCTCCAGCTGTCTGCCTGCTTTAAAATCATCTCTAAAAACAGCACAACAAAAGTATATTTCTTTCTAAGGGTCCACTTCCCTATGGTACAAGGCCCACAATTGCTGCTGCTGGGTGAATGCCTTGTTGTGTGAACGCATTTCTTCTGCTGAGCTGCAGCTGCCCCCTGCACAATAGACATCAATGAATAGCCACGCACAAAGAGCGGCGCAACAACACACTGGGAGAAAAGAATGGAATGGGATAAGGCTTAAGTTATATTGGAGAAAAAAAAAAACTTTTCAAGATGGCTGGGGTGAAAGAATGCAGCTGTTTGGGAGAGCACGCCGAGAAGTAAGTGTGTGCATCTTTCAAGAGTCTGGCACAGTATCCACAATGTGCCAGAACAGGGAGAAAACCCATAAACTTGCTCTTCAGTCCACTCAAGATTTATTGTTGAAATGTTCCTTTTTGTCCTTGTGCCCAATGTTTTTGCTACACTATGGTATGCAAAAACAGATGGGCCCAGAAGTATTTGGATCGTGACAAAGTAGTTATGATTTTCATCTTTGAATGTCATATTGTGCTTCACTTTTTGCAGTCTCATCTTATTGCAGATTTTTAAATCAAACTCATTTGCTGACTTCCATGTCGGTCAATGGGCCAGGCCCCGCCTTTTAAAGCTGTACACATTCAAAGTCACAGATACTAAAGTATGGAACGTCAGATGGCGAGCCCAAATGGACAAAAAAAAAAGAAAAGCTGCCCCTCATATTAATATTTTTTATTGGTATTACACAAAATCAGTTTTTTCCTTTATGTGAATATTTGAATAGTCCATGGGATGTATAATTATCAGTTCTAAATTATATTACCCCAGCCCTAATAGGAAGTGTTCATAAAAGCATGGAAAGGGGTAAAAAGCGTGTAGGGAGGGTCACAAAGCTCTAAAATATTTTTAAACAAATAATGGTCACTACTTCACGGATTTTCATTTGGACTGTAACGTCCATGATAAACGAGAGATTATTGTTTGCAGAAGTTAGCGATACAGTGGTGCCTCATCATGTTCATATCGCAAAATACTTGTATCTCAAATCATCTTTCCACAGTGAAATCAATGGAATGAAAATAATCCGTTCCAGGGAAAAACTAAAAAACGGAAGTCGGGAGTCCCGCCTCTAGGCTCGGTGACTTACTACGGAGGACACGACCGAGGCAATCAGAGCAAATAGAGTGAGCCATGCTGAGTTCAAAGCGCCATCAACAAACATCCATCGACCTTCCAGTGTGCATCGCAGACAATGAAAGCCATGCTCCACTCCTTCAATGAAGCACAAATGGTGACTTGCAGCCAGGCAGGAAGCGGGAACGCATCCTCATCATGTACATAATGCATGATGATTTTAAGTGGTGGGAAGACAACCATGCGCCAGAGTATCAGTAAGCAGGAAATGACATCATCGCTTTGGACGGCATAATTAAATTTCACTCCTTTAAACAGCATCCTAAAAACATTACAGAGAACACAGCACCATAGGCGTGTTGAAGCTCTCCCCACTCATTACCGATGCCAACATTTGACTGGTCCAAATGTCTCATAGCTTAAAAGATGACTCACTGACGCCCTCTTTTGGAAATTAAGCGTTACTGTACTTTCAATGAAAAGTCTGGGTGAGATTGTTGATCTCTTCATAAAATTAATTAAATTGTAAAATATTTCACTATGTATTTCATACTTTCCCAACATTTCTCACAACTTTGAAACACTTACGTACATACATACATACATACTATGACGTCGAAGATGATCCAGGACACTTTAATCAGCAACATGTGTACAAGACGTCATGTTTCTACTAGTTTACATTCTGTCAAGTAGTGATCAAGTGAAGAATATTTGTACTGTATTTTTAATGACACTGTGGTTATGGCACATATGGATGGTACCTTGTACAAATAAGTATAATATACTATAACGACATCTTAGACATGTATATCATATAAGGCTATATTTCACACGTTTCTTAACGTTCCACTTAGGCAAGTCATTGATTTTTAATTTAAATGAATGAAGGTCATCTGAGCGGGAATTGCCTTTGACAATTGTGCGTTTCATGTAATACAAAACAATACAAAACAGCTAAAATGACGACAAGGGCACAACGATTAAAAAAACAAAACAAAAAAAAAACACAGGAAGACAACATAGTGTACAGTTAATTGCTAGTTAGACCAGTTTGGCTGCTTCAAATTTGGCTTTTTAAAATCCCCAAATTTCACATCAAAATAAAGAGCAGTTTCCTATGTTTGGTAATAATAACGAAATAGCAAGTGCTTAATTACTCATAAGTTTAGAATGCAAAATCTATGAATGCAATCAGAATGAAAAATTGATGCCGGTGCAGCATATTGCAAGTGCAACCTGAGATTCTACTAGCAGGTGTAAAAAAAATATATATATATAAAAAAAACTTTCATTTGTATCCAACTTTGGGCTTTAAAACGATCATAATGCAGGTGCATCTCAATAAAATGAAAAGTTGTTTTTATCAGGAGTTCAATTAAAAAGTTAAAACTCAAATTATACACATCAAAGCGAATACAAAAATACCTTCTACATCAAAAATTATTTTAACTGTTTAGGTAATAGTCTAACTTCTTGAGATTGTCTTTTTGTAAACTGTAAGCTATAACCATCAAAGTTGTGGGAAAAACTTAAATCATGGGATATTTTACTGTGTGTAGTGAATCCGCAGTATGAGTTTCACTTTTTGAATTGAGCTACTGAAATAAGTGATATTTTCCCCCACATTTTAATTTATTTAGATGCACCTTTATATGATGAAAAATAAGGGATCAGGAATAAGGAATACTTTGTTTAGTTGTTTTAATTTACCCCTATGTTTCTTGTCCTGGTATGCGCTTTGCACATATAATGGTGTTTAAAAAAAACAAAAAACCTTACATTTGTTTAAGGCTATAAAAAAAAAAAAAAAGAACACTACGATTTGCGTCTCTATTTAAAATGTGTACTGATGATTAAATGCTTCAAATAGCGAGTTATGGTCCAGTGAGGTAATCCTTCTTAATCCAAATTTGAAATCCACAAAGTAAGTGAAAAAAAAAAAAAAGTCTCAAGTGAGTGTCCTGGTTCCCCAGAACGTAAGAACACTTAACGGGCATACCGTGTAAAGAGGTCATCCCATCCGAGGCCACAGTCAAACTGGATTCGCCTCAAAGTTTCATGTGCCTGATAGTTGAAATCTGCTAACAAACTAGCAGGTTGGAAAATCATTTCTTGTAGATGTAAATATTTGTTTTTTTAAAACACTGTGCTGGCCCGACATCGGGCCATGAAATAAATACGTGTGCTTTCGTAATCCACAAAGCACCTTGTTCACGATGAATTCATGACATTCCAAATGATTGACTCCGCCTCCTTCAGTCAAGTGCTGAAAAAAAAAAAAAGTCTTGTTCCAGTCCTGTAAGTTCAAACGAGTTCACCCTCAGTTCACCAGCAGGACGTCCTCGTATGTTGTCATTCTGACGGAAATACAAGAACATGGTTTAAATTAACACACATCTGATTTGCATAAACAGTATGTTATGAACAATGACACGCCCCTTTCAATAGAGCATGTGACAGTCATTTGCCGTGGCAGGGCTTGCCCCCAAATTCTTGCAGGGGTTCACTTTAAGTTATTTCATTATTATTTATTTTAACTATTGTGCGCTGAGCAATCAGAAAAGCGACCCTGCCATTACTACTAGCTCCACATTATAACAAGTTGCAGTTCCGACTCAATGAAAAAAAAAAAATAAAGACAGAAAAAAGTGTGTGGTTACCTGTCACAGCAGCAGAAAAAGGAGCACGGCGACGTCTCCAGACCCCTGAACTTGCCGGAGCTTGGCGCGTCGGTGCACTCTGCTATGAAGGCGTGCAGGTCTGTTATGTGGATGGGCTCCTGGGTTTGATGCTGTACGACAACATAGATTACATTGACATTGACAGAAGTGTTTTCAAATTATATTTGTGGTTGTGTAAAAAAAAAAAAAAAAAAAAAGCAATTACACTTGAAGTTCCGGGAACATTTTTGCATTAGCATTTAGCTTTAGCAAACTGATGTTACACTGTATGTTGTATAATTATCATACGCCACAAATAGGAAAATACTTTTCTAGAGACCAATTCCTATCTCATTTCTATATTATAAATCATTTTGATTGTTTCCTATGTGATAGTATCTTCTAATTTCTTGAGATCATGAATTGTGAGTTATTGTGAGCTGTAAGCTACTGTCATCGAAATGATTAAACAAAAACAAAAAATCTTCTATATATATATATAAATAAAAGTTTCATTAATTGAACTACAGAAAAAAAAATCAGTTTTCAATATTCTAATTTATTGAGACGCACCTTTATACAGTATGTGAATATAACATTATAAATAAATAAATGTGTCATTTCCTATTAAACTTATCCAATTTTTTGATGAATTAGAACTAATGCTGGCCTTAATTCAAATTATTAGCAATATTATTTGACAGAGATTTAAAAGTATATTTTTTGATCTATTATGATGGTCAAATTTCAAGGGTAGTACGTTGTTGTTTTTTTAACAATTCATTTTTTGATTGTCAGCAAAATAGACGTAAGATGTTAGACCCTCAATCTTAAGCCTAAATCAACACAATTTTTCATCTCAAAGTTTGTAAAACAGGCTAGAGGCTAGTAAATCTCTACATAACGTCAAGACCACAAGAATGACCGAGGCCGAGTTTGCTGGCCTACCTTGATGGCCTCGTAGGCTCCGGTGATAAGCGCGATGAAGAGCGACAGCACCATGTAGATGAAGAGCGAGATGAAGGTGTACAGGTACACTTGGCTGAAGAGCCATACCAGCAGGCTGCTCTCCTGCATTCCTGAGAAGGTCACGAACATGTCGTCGCCATTGATGAGGGAGAAGAGGCATTCCGACACCATGGACAGCGAGCGGAACTGGGGCACAAGGCGGAGCCTAATAAGACACTTGTAAACAGAACCTTACAGCAGGAAATTCATAACCAAGTGCTTGACAAACTTTTTACACCAAGTGCCATCTTAAAAAAAATACAATGACAGATAAACACTCTAAACCTGTATTTACACAAATAATTTTAAAAAGCTACATAAATACTGTAAAATCTATTGAAATACAACAGAACCGTGATGAAATGGACCCGGAAACAGCAGACTACAGAGTCAACAGACGGAAAATAGTGTCCAGTCTACTAAAAAAAAAACGCCCCTTTGGACAATACATTTCAAAGTTTGTTAATTTCAGAATTGGGCGCAATTCACCACAGCGCCAGTAAATGGCGCTGTGGCTCCACCAACAGACAGAGACTGCTCATGTGTTTCCGGTAAGCGGTTCGGAAGACGGCTGGATAGCTGTTCTCTTGCCGTGGATAAACAGAATGACAGTAGACTACAGCAGGCTGAAAAAGTGTGTCTGTGAGGTAGCCATATTGGTAGGGGCGACTTTTCCATCAAAAGCGATGCATGTAGATAGTCATTTTATTTAGCAGTGGCGATTGTCCCATTAGAGGTAATGGAAAACGTAGACATTAGCTTTAGCATCGCCGTAAGCATGCAGCTCTAAAGGAGAAGTCGTATCTGTTGTATGGTTGTTTTGTAATCTGGCGCTAGTCAAGTATACTCTGTCAAACATGCTAGTAATTTTGGTACATACACTACAGTTTTTTTTTTGCAAAACCTTTACTGAATCTATGGCATCAAATTGTAAAAGAGGCTCAAGAACGTGACAAGATGCATGCATCTTCCTCCTAAGTACTAATTTCGGTCGACTTTAAAACTTTTTTGTTTCAAGCATTTTCAAAATATTTATTTACATTAACTCTTTGACTGCCAAAAACGTTAAATAACGTTTAGTAAAATCCTATGGAGGAGTGCCAAAGACGTTAAAAGACGTTTGTTTCAAAACAGAGGTGAAACTAACCATTTTCTATTGTGGATTACTGAAAAACGGAATAAGGTAGAAACAAACTTTTTTTTTCTGATGAAAGATGAGAGTCCAATCTTTTTTTGGTAGTATGTGTGTTTCCATAGTCCAAACACATAATTTTCTATGGACCTTGAAAGATCAGTCAAAATGCTTAAAATCGGCTGGCACCCACGGCATCCATTTTCTGAAAACGTCTGGCAGTCAAAGAGTTAATTTTGTCTTGTACTGCACATTTTTAGGCTAGAAAAAAAAAGTACTTTATTGGGTGTTTTTAGACCATGAAAAAAAAATGTACCACGATGTAACGGACAATTGACTAGCGGGCAACCGTTAAATTGAGGTTCCACTGTACTTATCGGTGCGGTACCTTCACATGGTACGGTCCCAGCACGATCCAGCCACAGAAGCAGTAGCCTAAATATATGACGGCCACGCAGCAGCAGAAGCGGATCACGTTGGGGAAAGCAGCTCGAAGAGTCACAATCAGGATCTAAACGATTACATCATGAAGATGAACCTCTCATATTCTCAACTTGGTACAAATAAGATAATAAAACTGAATACTACATGTGCCTCTTACATTGTACTTCTGGAAGAAGGTGAGGTAGCGGATGACTCCCACCCACACCAGGAGGGTGGAGGTCCCCAAGAGGATGCCGCATAGATCATAGGAAGACATATTCTGTCAAATGACAGAGAAAAAGGTGAACTCCATGACTTCAAACATAACATTTGCCATTTTCATTTACCTTGGACTCAATGCCAATCTTGATGATACTTCCAGTGATGGTGAGAATGTCGCTGACGATAAGGAGGATGTACCAGCCGTTGATGAACTCCAAACGGTCGGCCCAGCACACTTTGCGATTCAGGTTCTCCTTAAAGAACTGCACAAACTCCTGACAAACACGTGCAAACAAAAACAAAAACAGTTAGCCAGGCGTAGACCATTTCGGGACTATTTTCAAAGGCTTTTTTTTTTTTACGGCGGTGCTGACCCGTTGCAGCATGATGCCTCGCAGAATGGAGCGCCCGCACAGCACCAACGACAGCGTGCACACAAGAGCCACGGTGACATCGAACGCCAAGCGGGTGTAATTCTCAGCTGGGAATGGAAAACAGATGAGTTATCTATGAATTACCGGACTTTGCTGCCTGCTGGGAAGAGACACCATCAAAGAAACCTAATGCAATGTATTGCAATACTGTATTTAAAAATAATAATAATAATGTTATCTGAGAGTGAAAGTGATTTGTATGAGTCTTTTGCTACGCGCATGTTGATCATGCTCACCCTGTCCAGACACGCTGGTGTCTTTGCACTCCCTTATGGACGCTTGGTTCTCCAGTCGTATTTTCACTTTGCCGCTGTGAGCCTTGTTGTCCAGCACAATCTACTTGACACATGGCAACAGACAAGTCATTTCCTGTCTTACTTTATAAACTGATGAGACATAAAGTGCATGTCATTTCATGCTAGGATTTTTTTTAATTTTTTTTTTATCTGATGTAGTTGGTGGGTAACATGTGGACTCTAAATATATGTGTGTGTTTGTGTTAAAAATTACTGTATAATGAAAATTTACTAATTAAAGTTCCTTTAACTATACAATTAATTATTTTTGCATGTGGACTCATGTCAGAATTTATAATGGATAACAATCACTTCAGTAATTTGCATGATTGTACAGATTATTATTATTATTTTTTTTACAAATGCTCAATGTAAGATAAAAATGTATTATAAAAAAAAAGAAAAGAATATTTCTACTAAATTAATTTGCCAACTCAAGCTTCACTTTGCGTTTATTCGTTTATAATCAGGTGGGGAACTTTAGGCCTGCGGATAATACTAACTACTGAAGTGTTTTAATACAAATTGTCACCCTAGCTGCAACATCTACTTTTGGCTTTTGGAACCGAACCATCAATATAAAATTCAAAATTGTATTACAAATGTTCTTGATATTGTCTCCGTAGTATGTATAAATGTTTTAATCACTAATTTAGAATTCACTTCCACTCTGATCCCCAACCCCTCAAACGTTCTTTCCACTACAAAATGGAATAAATTATTTTCTCTCCCAAAAATTCTACACATAACATCCCATAATGACATGAAATTTTTGTTGTTGACATTTTTGATAATTCATTACAAAATAAAAACTAAGAAATCACATCTACAAGATCTTCGTGAATACACTCACGTCTTGCAATGCAGCCTTGCCAGCATTTTTTTTTTTATAATTTTTTATTTTACAAACTGACAGAAAATAGTTACCCCACCTCTGTTGCATTTTGAACCTCTGTATCAAGAAAGTAATTTCCTCACCTTTATGAAAAAAGTGTAGCAGTCGGGGATCTCATTGTTGATGATGGTCTGCACATTGATGGCCTTCAGCTGAAACTCGATGGTGACGTTAATAAACCTTGCAGGGAGAACACAGGGACACAAGTTGCGTAACATGAAAAAGAGATTGCCCAAAAACAAGCAATCCGCGCCACCTGGAGCGTGCATGCGTCGCGCTGATAATAAACGTGTCGAACGCCACCAGATAAAATCTTTGCCGTGACAGGAGGAAACCGACGGGAGAGTCATAGCCATGTGAAAAATGAAGCCTTACTTGTGGAACTTGAGTGTAAAGTTCTTGTAGGAGCTGGTGAGCGGCGCGGGAGGGGGCACAGACATAGGGTTCACTCCTACGCAGTCTGGGAAAGGCAAAGAGGTTCCGTTGAATCAACAAGGCGGATAAAGTAATACTCTTCCATGCGAGAGTGGTGAGCATCACATGGGTGGGTGGAGGGGAAAGGGCAGTGTTAGCTCTGCCAAAAAAGGGGCATTATTCTTCTGGGGATGGACAAAGTGATTATTCAATTGTTTAGCAATTTGTCAAATGATGACATGGACCCATAGATGGTACTGTATATGAGTCATTTTCTTATAATTTGCGCAATAATGGTACAAACAAACCCAACTGAATTTCATGTTTACAAATTTAAGAAATCTTAATTACATTTGCATCGGACAGCCATAAAATCAGTATATTTATCCCTTGACTGCATGACATGACTTTAAATGGCTTCATTAACTGTCGACGGGGATATTTTAATAGAAAAAATAACTTCCACAGCAGATTAACATATGATCCCCAGCACTTGTTGGAAATAATGTACGATCCAGTAAGTTTGGGTTTGTAGTTATGACTAACCGAGAGTGTTCACTAGCCCATGAGAGCTAATTGCTAAGAATCAGCGGCGTAATTGAAGTGTCTTTTCCGTTATTGATCAAATGAAATGAAAATGACACACTTGAGTGTTGTTTTTAAAGACAAATTGAACAGTAGTGTTTTTAATTATTTCCCTTGATTTTGTAACCAACCAACCAGCAGCAGCAATATAAGAACAGGGTTAATATTCCCTTTTTAAAGATTGTAATCTTTCAGTCAGTAATTCATTCATCCGAATGACAATTTTGATAATCGTGATAGATAACAAACAGAAGAATAGATGGATGCAGGTGCGGTATCTAGAGGAAGTGGACATTTATGGTGGTGTACAAAGGAAGACTGCATGCGCCTGACCTGAGTACTATTTTTGCTTCCTCTGTTAGTTACTTCCTCTTAAATTGACATAACTTACAGTAGGCTATTAAGACAATAATTCACGTAAAGGAGAAGTAATACAGTTCTATCTATCTATCTTAGCTAGCTAATCTATCTGTCTATCTTATCTATCTATCTATTTTAGCTAGCTAATGTAACTATCTATGCTATCTATCTTAGCTAGCTATCGTAGCTATCTATGCTAGCTATCGTAGCTATCTATGCTATCTATCTTAGTTATCTATCTATGCTATCTATCTATATCTATCTCTATGCTATCTATCTATCTATGCTATCTATCTATCTATCCATCCATGGTGTTAATCAAATGAATTAATGTCTAACCACCAGATGTGACAATCAAGCTCCAATGAACTGCAATAACTCTTACAATAACTCATAAAACTGTCATATTACAGTTCCAGAAAAACACAACGTCAGCTTTGTGTTGCACCTGTGATGATGCGCGGGTCAATACTGAAGGTGTCATTGGCGGGGTCGATGCGGCCCCTCTTGTAGTACTGCTGGCAGAGGGACAGAGCGCTGCCGTTCACGCCGACGCCATAGACGTACGCGTAGCGGCCCACTGTGGTCTCTGGCAGGGCTAGATACTGCAACAACATTAGCAGCCATATAAAGTTATCGTTACAGTTCAGACTGACTGTTTTATTGTTATTAATAATAATAGTTTTTTCCTCACTTGTTCAACAGTTGATAATGTTTCAAATGTGACCTAATTGAGTCAATAATGAATGATGGTGACAGTGTGACCCTGGAACATATTTTTTTTTCTATCCATGATTTCCTATGGAAAATATGTTAAATGGGAAGTCAACCCAAACGTTTTTTGACAATAATTTGTTATATCCAGCCCCACTAGTCTAAATATGGTATTCTGGTTGATATTGTGTTGAATATGAGTTAAGCGGCAAAAGCCATCCGTTTTTATCCATCTCAGCGGACAACAACTAATCACAGCTCTCCTGTTTTCTGAAGATGAGCTGTGATTGGTTGTTACCTAAGACCTGAGCAACATTGATGTCATCTTCAGTCAACAGCAAGTGGCAAAATGGCCGCCCCCCCCTGAGATGGATAAAAACAGATGGATTTTGCCTCATAACTCATATTCCACAAATGTCATGTTTAGACTAGTAAGGACACATATAACATATTATTGTCAATAAATGTTTAAGGTTGACTTCCACTTTAAAATACCAATTCTGGTGTTTGACTGCCCTGTATGAACACAGTATTTGGAGCTATTGGACTTACCTGGTCCACAGCATAGAAGATGTGCTCGTAGACGTCCTGTTGTGTGTACACGGCCAATGAGCTGTCTGACGACTCGTCAAAGTCTTTGAGGAAGAGGTACTTGAAGGTCATGGTGTTCTCCTCCTTGAAGGTCACCACCACTTGGTTGCTAAGGCCAAATAGCACCAACTGGAGTAATAACAAGTTTGGTTAAAGGTGATACACAAGAAATGAAATTGATATTTTTGTACCTGAGCTGTGACGATGATGATCTTGAGCAGCTGCAGGATCAGCTTGTAAGGTTTGCGGCCCTTAGCGTGATATTTGTCACACGGGCTCATGAAGAAGTACTTCAGCTTCCTGCGAATGGCCTCCTCGCTTTGGTCGGCGCTCACCCAGTGGCCCGTCACAGCGCCGGGGAAGTGGTGGGGGCTGTGGTTGTTGCAGGGGTTGCCGCCAGGGTGCTCGTGATCCCCGCCGCCGTCCGTGGAGCTGTAGCAGCTCACTGAGCCCGGTTGGCTCTCGTGCTCTGGGAAAAAATAAAGAACGCAAACTTCTCAATGAAAGCAGTGAATGTGGACTTAACATTTTATCTTCATCAAACAAGATTACGGTCGTTTCCGTTCAAGCATTGCGGGCTTGCTGAGCAATGGACAATGTTAAGTCTTAACTAGTAATTCCATGCAATGCTTCTCTTGTGTATTTCATTTAAGGCTATCAACCTAACGTAAAGCTTCCGGCCGGGGCCGTAATAGTAAAAAATAAAAATAGAAATAAAACTCAAGAAACCTACAGGAGTTTAGTTGATAAAGCGTCCTCTACGATTATCTTAGCCGTTTCAAGTTCAGACCGGCTCGAAGCAGATCATCACTTCATAAAATATGTTATCCAATACTGGATTGGAGCTTTTAAAAGTCAACAAATTGGATCAGATTCCTGGGTTCACAAATTAAAAAAAAGAACACGAATTTCACATTTTTTTCTACATTTTCAAAGCATGGCCATGAATAGGCCCAAAAATCATGTACTATATGCTTTTTTTCTTCTTCTTTTTTTATTCCACTAGGAAGTGTTTCCCACAGATTTGAAATGTACTTGGACGGGTGGACTCCGGCGGGGGAGGGGAGGGATCTCATTCCTGTTACTACGTTTCCTCTCGCCTCACGATCCACAAGTGAGTGACGGCTAACTAACGTTACATGCGGTATATCCGGATGGGACACTTTTTTCTTCTTCTTTTTAAATATATTTTTAATAGATTTTCTTGAAAACTGTGGTGGTGGCCAGTTTACTTGGGTGGCCCGCCCAAGTATTAATATGGTGTGGGAAACACTGTAAACAACATAAATTAACTAACAATGCCACACCAAAGGAAAAACAACATTCCTGCTATTTAGAAGAATAATATAACTTTTTTTTTTTTTTTTTTACTCCACCAGGACACATTTTTGTTGCAATCATCAGATTTTCCCAATTTTGTCAGCAAGACTTTAAATATATTTTTTCCCCTTTTACACTTCTGGACTCTGTCGCAGAAAATATTGTGAACATACTCCATCCACATCACAAAATGATCCAGAATTCACTAGTCCACCAGTTCATCCACATAAACTCATCATGATAAATATAGATGTTAATTGTTTTCACAACTTCTACTATAAAACTTTTAGAAACTTCCCTGAATAAAGTTCTTCATAAACTTGAAGGTTTTGTAATGTTTTAAATAAGAAGGCTGCACTTTTCATCAGGGTGATGATAATTGTCCAAGAATGTCTGAAACAAGAATGCCACTAGAAGGAAGGAAAGGATCACATGAATTGAATTAGATGAGTCATGCTGCCACTTTGTAATGCCCGAGGCTCAATGAATACAAAAGTGTTTCAACCTGCCTTTTAGCTTTAACTTTGTTCTTTCTTTACAAGTCAACAGAGTTACTAGGTTAGTAGGGGTGTGCCCAATAAATCGCTTCTCATAAGAATCACGATTCTCATTTAGTACGATTCAGAATTCATTTTAAATGTCCTAAAATTGATTTTATTTAAATTATTTTATACTGCCTTGCCTTTGTCTGTGTGTGCCTTTATTTGGAGCGCTGTTCATGTTGTACCCACTTTGGCCACTGAGGGGCAGTGTGGTTCCATGCGGTCTAATACACTGTTAAGTTGTAGCTACATTAGAGAGTAGAAGGAAAAAGTCACGATCAAGTTATTCCAAAAAAAGTTTGTTTTTTTCAATGTGGAGCCGTTCTTTTGAGTGATAAATGTGCCGCAAGTAGCGCGCTAATTAGTATTAGCGAGTCAGACTGGAGTAGATCATTACAATTCCTTGCACATCTATAGATTGAAGCAAAAATCATTGTCAATCAAATCATTTTGAATAAAAAAATCATTCGTAATCGAAAATCGATTCTGAATTGAATTGCAGGCCCAAAAATCGGAATCGAATCGTGAGACATTCAATGATTCTCACCCCTATAGGTTAGTCACAAATAGAACTTGTAGGTCAAGGTACCACGGTACTGCAAAAACAATCAATATTCACTGCACCACAGATTTCTGCAGGATTTTCACAACATGCAGCCAGATTTAAGTTACACAAAAAATACAAAATAGCAGGGTTATGAACAACAAACCACAACTTTTTAAGAGGTTATGTGGTCAGTTGACTCTTTCGGACTTGACAGCATTTTGTTTGAATTCTTGCTCATACCAGACTAGTCAAGCTTTCTCCACGTCACATGGTTTAAGATCATAAGGCCAAGTAAAGCCACAGGGCCATCCGGCACCATCTAACCTTGCAAAAAAACAAAACACATGAGTCCAGAACACACAAAACGTGATTCATTTTTGAATTTAGGGTGTCATCAAGACACAAAAACAGCTGATTCAACTTCCTGGATGGAAATGAGAAGTGTGACATTGGGCGTGAATCAGCACTTAGTGCAACTGACTTTACTGTCATACTCTGGACTAAAACAGAAAGAAAGTAAGAGAACAAACAAGCTAAAATATGGCTGATGTGTTATTAGGAATTTACATCAGAATTCTCTCAATGAAAAATGGTCCTCTCATACACATTACATTTCAGCTGGGAATGGCAATAAACAGCTTGAAGCAAACACTTGGCTCCATTTTTACTACATATGACAAATAAATATTTTGAAACTTCTGATCTCTGCGACGTTCATTCGGCATCTCGAAAAACTTGGAACTCGGGCCACTCAAATGCAATTGCTTTCTACACAGGAAGCCAAGTGGGAGAAGTAACGTTTTAAAAATTCACAAACCCATCCCAAAATGTCAAATCAACCTTTCACACGAGCATCATCCACTGCTCTGTTACTACAGTACCTCTGCAGGAGCAAAAGTGCTGAGTCGACTTTGCCACCATCACCATTTCGTATCAGTGCCTTTCATACCGAACAACAGCGACATGATAAAAAGGTGGAAAGACAGCATGAAAGGGGCCGAATGAGCTGAGTGACAGCATTTCAATGACGCTGCTGTGTGGCGGTAGTGACAGCCGTTGCGTGCCAGAGGACAGGAAAAGAATCCAAACACTTAAGATTTCATGCAGACAAACGGAACGAGACTGAGCCTACGCATATCTCCCATCAGGGGAGCGTGCCGATCGTTGCGCTCGATTGAGATTGGACAAAACTAAACCGGGGCGCACGCCATGCCTTGGCACACACCGTCATTCAAGCGGAGTGTAATTCGCAGAAATATCCGGCTCTCCGGGTTCATGACCGTCTACGGAGCCAGGTCGGGAACGGCGACTGAGCGGTCCGCCTGTCAATCAAATGGTCTAGGAGCTGCTATTAGTGCCAAACATGTCAACTGGTAGCAACGCCAACAGAGGCCAAACTCTACTTTGCAATCAGACCGGCAATAAAAGAAATGCCTAATAAGAAAAGTGGCAAGCAGCTCATCCTTTTTTTTTTAATTAATTTTGTGTCACATTTCAAATGATTGTTTAAGAAAGTTAAAGTAAACAGCTTGCAGCTGTGGTTTTATTTATTGTTAACCAAGTAAAGTATTATAAAAATGGAGAATGATGCAATGCAGTCATATTAATATAATAACATTCATCAATTCATCTTCATTTTAGTACAATGATTGAAGTAAAAAATAATCATATTTTTTTGCTTTTATTAATAGTAGTATTTAATGACGGTACTATCCGCATTAAGTTCTTGTATTGATAGGTGTGCCAAACAATTCTCAACTAAAAGGACAAGCCGAAGGTCACAACAACAACAACTTTAACAACTAAATGAGGTAGCATTAATAAAACAAAGAAAAATGTGAGTGAAATGAAAGTGAATTGAAATCAATGTATGCACTGTATTGTCATGTTAAAACAATAATAATAATAATAATAATAATAATATTTTTTAAAAATGCAATTGACAAAATTGTTTGATATTTTGTCAACACCATTTTAAAATGAAATGTAAGCAAAGGATAAAAAATATTGATTGAAATTATAATGACAAAAATGAATAAAATAACAAATGTATAAGAAATTGGTATTTTAAGGGATGATATGGGTCTGGTTCATTTGTTTCACCAATTAAAACACTCCACATTATATAAACTAGAGAGTAGCAGGTTAAGAAAACGGCTTACTGACAAACGGGACAATGTTCATCCAAAAAAAAAAAAAAAACGTTTATGTAAATAAAATTAAACTGAACAAAATAATATTTTGCAATAAATATATTTTTACAGTGCAAATACAACATAAACATTTTTAAAGTGTTTAAATTGTTGTTGTTTTTTACGATATCACATGCATTATTGTTATATGAAATAAATAATTTGCTTCACTAATTAATATAAAATTAAAAAAAATCTAGCTATATGAAGTAAACAGAAGCATGTTGGGGGGGGGGGTAAAAATTAGGGGTTATAGAATTCATTTAAGACAGGAACACGACATGGTCTGTTTACAATGATGTCCTGTTTCTCAGCATCACGTCAGTACACAACAATTTTTTAATCTCCACGTTAACAACTAACACAAGTCACACAACCAGTTTAGTGAGGAAATCAAAAATAACTCCATTGTATCAACATGGATTACAAGGTGGTAGAATTGAAGTACAGAATTGTCTGGTTCATTCTCAACACAACTCATGTCACCCAAAAGAGGATTTAGCGAGAAAGCCAAACAAGAGTTGACTATATCGTTATTTGACACTGAACAAAACACAACGAACGAGCTAGGAGAGAAAACGGTCATGCTTAAACGGTACATTAATAGATACCATTATTAGCACGAAAACGAGACAAAAATAAGTCACGAGAAACCGGTGTCGGTATTACGTTACCTGGACTGTCATGTTGTTCTCTTACTGACATGCTTATGTATTAAAATATATACATATATATATATATTTAAATCTGTTGGCTAAAACAGAAAGTTGTTTACTCTTCCTAGAAGTTCGTACGACATTTGACCAAGTTTGCGTCAAGAGTCCGAGGATGGGCTGCCTGCAGCGCGACTCATTTCCGGTCTTGGTCACGTGGCTTCACACCACGTGACCAAGCGGAAGTTGCTGGCAAAAACAAAACAAATAACCATAGTTATTTATTTTGTTTTGTGTTTGATGCCAAATGTTTGTTGAATTGTTATTAAATTGATTTTTTTTAAAGATATAACGGTGTAAAAAAGAAACACATATCAAAACAACACATGATTCAATTATTACTCTATCACCACTGTAAAGTGAGATTGTTAAAATCTGATTTTTGTTTTCATTCATCTGTGTGCCTAAAGTGGTTGATCACTGTATGCTATGTTCCCTTTTCCCCACAAGGGGGTGGTGCAATAAATGAAAATGCTCAAAATCGTTGTTTTGTATGATCCATACATTCATGTTTGTTTGTGTGAATCAATGTATGTTGTATGTATGTATTGTAACGCGCGGTGGCTGATCGGCCATTGGACGGCGCAGCGGAACTGCAAAAACGGTAGAGCAACAAAAGAACTGAAACTCCACGGGTTCATTTTATTAAAAGAAACAAAACAAAAAAAAAGTGAACTCTGCGCCACACAAAAAACAAAACGAGGCGCCACCTTGTGGTGCGGTGCCACACTGCGGATTGTTACAGTATGAATGTATGTATGTACTTTTATACCATTATTTATTGACCTTTAATATATTTTTAATAAAACAAATACACTACTACTAATAATACATTGTATGTATTTTAATATTTATTTATTTAGTATGCAATATTTGGCATAAAACTATATAGTACTGCAACTCTCACACAAAACTCCACCATCAGGATACACTAACGATGATGGACTTTCACTTGATGATTGATGAGGTTGTGACCTTTGCAACTTGCAAGGGGGCCGTCACTGTTTAGCTCATGATGCATCTTCCTGTTGGCTGAATCAATATTTGTAACCGTGTGCTCGTCCTCACGGGTACATAAAGTGCGTACACACACCAATCGAGTCACTGTGCCTGGGAACATTGTAAAATTTGAAAGCCATATGCTTTTAATTCTGCCTCCCTGACTACTTTTATCCATTTGAGCTGAGATGGCGTCTTTTCGACTGTCACTCTTCATCTTGGTGTCATCCTACTGCTTCACATTAATATCATGCAGGCCGACAGGTATGTTTTGGATTTTGGTCATTTATTGTATATTCGTTGCTTTTTTTTTAATTATTTGTAAACACACACATGCAAATAGGGGGGGGGGGATGCAGTTGGGCGGCTGAGTAGTCAAAAAAACAAGAAGCGGAAAAAGAGTACATACTGTGTGATATGAAATGTGCTTGTCTTTCTTTCATCTAAATTTACTCGCTAGCCACAGAAAAGTACTCATCTTTTAGCTTACCCCCAATAAGTGTTCAATTTGAAGAATAGAGCTGTGACTCAATTATGTAATTTCACTTGATTCGACTTCCTTAAACGACCACAGCTAATGTGTTTTGTTTATTCGTTTATGCCAGCAACATATTGACAGGCAGTACAATTAAATTCTCTTTCTGTAGATGACAGAAGAGAAGGTATAATTAACCCTCCTAATGTCTTTGGGGTCAATTTGACCCCATTCATCCACAGGGTTGTTGTTGAAAATTTTATCATCGTGGGATAACCCCCTTGAGATGCAACATCTTGTTTGCGAGGGAAACCCACAGAAAAAAATAGAGGGTCTAATGTGAAACTTTGAGAACAGGGGGGGTTAACCTGGGTATCCACTTACTTCCATTACTACAAATAATAATAGCTAGGAGTATATGCTTTTTGTGACATTTCGATTGTTGTGAGCTTTTTGTAATGTTAAATATGTGACTCGGCTGAAAACACTGACCTAGGGTACTGTGCAATGGGTTTTAACTTTCATCTAATGACATTTCTTCACAGCAGTAATTGCAACACTTTAACAGTAGTAGTAGTAGTTTCCTACATCTGGATACTGTTGTGCAATTGCTCAATCAATAGATTGTTGACATTAATCCTTGGGGGGGGGGGGGGCTTAAATGTGTGTACATTGCTTGTTTACTTCCAAGAATGGTTGAGAGGTCACATTTTTCACTGTATAATAAGTTTCAAGTTCATTTTTTCAAGTTCAAAAGCGTCTTAAAGGGTTTCACACACCCACAGTTGACAAATAGTAACAACCTGCACTGATTTTAACCCCACAAAAGGGCAAGGAAAAACTAAAATAAATAAATAGGGAATCCTCTCTCATCTATCCATCTAAGCTATCCATTTAAACTATCCATTTATCCAGGTAAAAAATAAAAAATAAAAATAAATCACATTCTGAGGTCACTACATTAACTAGTGATAGACTAAAGTACTTTGCACCGTCAGGTGTCCATCTGCGGAGCATGGAAAACTTCATCCATGCAGTGCAACAGGTGGAAGAGTCCAACCTGGGTCTGTCCCCACTGGCGCTAGTAAGGGCCCTGCGCAGGACCGCCGGCCATGACGATGCCATGACAATCCACTTCCTGGGGGCTTCGAATAACCTCACAGACGCCGCAGCGCTAGAGACGGCCATCCTCAACGCCTCATCCTTCAGCTTTTTTGACAAGGCAATCCACCACATTGTAACGGACAGTGGCGAGGAGCGAGGGGTGGCGCTTACACCGGACGGCACCACGGTCGCCCTGGCGCCTTTGCTGCTGGGGATTGAAGCCGGACTGAAAGCCAAACTGGAGGCGACCGCAGCCAGCGGGCTCTTTTCACTCACCTTGGGAAGACCGCTTGGGTTATCCTTCCTCAGCCTCCAGGACATTCCAGTGTCTAATCAAATGGGGCCGGACGGGTGCTGGGACAGCGTGGAACGCCCCAAGGTGTTCAAATTGTCTTGGCCTGCCACCCTGGCCACTGACGCAGTTATTAACGGGGGTATGGATGGAATAATACTGGGCACGGATATCAGCCAACTACCCAAATCTGAAGAGCCACGTGCTCTTAGTGAAATCCTGAAAGAATATTACAGTTTTAACCTGCATATAAGCCAGGGTCTTGATACCTTGTCCAAACATGTTAGTCCAAGGCGAAGGGAGATCTCTCGATCCATTCTTGAACGACTTGACCTTCAGAAGGAGGTGATGGACACACTCGAACTGGTCTGGAGGTTGGAGAAGACGGAGTGGATCGCTTTGGACACTGGAATCAATAAGGCGGTGAAGGAGGGACTAGAAGCATTTGTGCATAAGTACTGGGGTAAGTCACAAAAGTATCCCTTCATTTCAAACCAAACCCTAACGGCAAACACTAAACCTAACATTATCTCTAATCCTAACCTTAAACCTAACTAACCCATTAACCTTATCCCAAACCTAATCTAAACGTAACCTTTGGGACTAACTCACCTTTAATTAGCACATCATGGAAATTCAAAAAAGAAGACTGTCAGTCAATCTAATCTAATCCTAAAACCAAATCTTAACCTAAAAGTAGCCTGACTCCTTAAACTAAACTTGTCCTAACCTCTACCACAACCTGAATCTCCAACCTTAACCCAATTAAACCGTCTCCTAATTTTAATCCTCATTCATCCTAAAAGTGAAAAACAAAACACAACAGACCTTTTGCTGCAGATTGTCCTCAAATCATCCCTCGCTGCCAATGGAGGGCAAAGGCTCACAAGGGAACCCCCATCCCACTGTCTTTACCCCTCCGGTTTCTCTACGTTCACCACACCTATGAGCCCTCGCAGCCCTGCCTGTCCTTCCCAGAGTGTTCGCAGGACATGAGAGCCATGCAGCACTTCCACCAGGAGGTCCGCAACTGGAGTGATATTGGATACAGGTGAGACGTTTTAGTTTACACAATTTTCTCTCTTTTTTTTTTTTTTTTTAAATTGTTGCTTATAGTATAGCAAGACCAAGTTGGATTTTTTGAGAAAAACTTAATATATCCAAGTGGCGAGCGGTCATAATAAGCTATTAATGCGGTGCATGTCCAAGCCCTTCAATAAAATAATTGAAAATACTTATTGGTCAGTGTCCTCTATCATACAATGTGTAATTTTCATCGCGGAGAGGTGGAAAGCCGACAGCTTGTTTCGCGCGTGTGCAATGAGAAATCAAGTTGCGTTAGTTCCTAGAGGTTGTTTCTGTACGTGCGCCTTTTGAATGGCAAAAAGCTGTCAGTAAAGCAGCATTGACAACGCGCATGCGCATAATTGGCTTACTTGACTTGTTCTCCGGTAAACAGTCAGTGGTTGAGAAGTGGGCCGGCAAACGCCGAATTTGTAACCGGGATGGGAACCATCGCCGGTGGGGTAAATTTGTGAAAATCCTTGGTGTCTTGGAGGTCGTATAAGAAACATAAATGGCTCGCCGGCTGTCCACAGGTTAGCAAACTTTATTGTTAGTTGAAAGCTCTTGCGGCTCTGCTGCAATGTCATTTTTTCTCTCTCTCGGGTTGAGCCCACTTCATGGGCATGAGCCAGTTCAGAATATTGTATATTCCAGCGTATTAGCAAATTTGTGGGCATGTGATTTTGTCATTTCACTCACGCTGGTTACATTAGAGTACGTGCGAATCAACCTGTGTCAGTCCTGAATATTTCCGCTTTAAATTTTATACCTACAAAGTGATATGAAATAAAAATGAAAAAATATTTTATATTAAAATTAATAATAAAAATACCCCAAAATTTTTCAGCTCGAGTCCTGGCGGCCGCCCGTCGTATACGTGCTGCTACAGCATACCCACTCTAAAAGGTCACCACTCGCCACTGCTATATCTACTCGTATACTACAATTTTCACGTTGTATGTTAGCATTAAGCTATCTTATACTATTTTCTGTTTGATTTTGTTGAATTGTTGCTTATAGTATAGCAAAAGAGAGTTGGATTTTATGTGAAAAACTGTATTAAAAAAAAGTTTGTTGCCTCACTATATCTACTCGCATACTACAATATTCACGTTGTATATTAGCATTGATCTAGCAGAATTTTGTGGTCTGTAACGTTTCCATGGTTATAAACACCCTCTCACATTCCATGCAGCTTACTTAACAAACATGTGTTCTGTCCTGTCAGCTTCGTGGTGGGCTCAGATGGTTACATCTACGAAGGCCGGGGTTGGAACCTCCTCGGCACGCACACGCGAGGACACAACAATCTCGGATTCGGCGTATCGATCATCGGCAACTACACGTCAACTCTTCCGTCGCGTCACGCCATGGACCTTCTACGCCATCGCCTGACGCGCTGTGCGGTGGACGGAGGGAAACTTGTGGCCAATTACACCATCCATGGCCACAGGCAGATGGTCAACTACACTGCTTGTCCCGGAGATGCGTTATTTTCTGAAATAACACACTGGGACCATTTCAGTCACTGACAACTCTATATGGCGCATAAAATACTAGAGCGAACATTGGCACATTTAATCTTTAGAAGGCATGCTTATCATTATCAAAAGTATTTTTTCACTGCATGCGAATTGGAAGTCGCTGGCTTTTTTTTCAAAGTTTGGTCCCGTGTAAAAGTCTATGGTGATGCTACATCTAGTGTTTTATTTATAGCTGCAGATTAAAGATTGAAAATGTACCCTATTAACTTTTATTGATACATAAGAAAATGTTTTGTGTCTTGATTTCGCTAGCCAATGTACTAGCTCTAGCTAGCCCAAAAAGTTATTTCATCTGTGAATTTGTAAACAACAACACAGTCCTGCTATTTTTTTTTTCTATATAGATGCAGGAACATACTTTCTGCAGTTTTCACAGGACATTCAAAAATAGAAAGACTGAAGAACAACTCACTATGCAATTGTTAATAAAAAGCTATTTTAATTCGCATCCAAGCAATCCAAGTACAAGCTGTGTATTGAACATGAATGCTTTCTCAGCCACTCCTATTCACTTTTTTTCTTTTGGAAGTTTCATTGCAACACGTGAAACGCACAATGACTACAATGTACTCCAATTACAACATTATAGGCCATGCAGCGCCACCCAGTTATAAAACGAAAACACCAAACGATGTATTACTCGTTTTTAAGGTGGGGCAACGGCTTACACACAACAAGGGAAAGCAAAAGTATGAAATTAGTTCTTATGAGAAATTTCCTTCCAAAAAAAAAAAAAAAAAATTTAGCTTTGTTCTGGTCAAATTATCTTTGACTACTTTCTCTTTTCATACTTTATATTCATGTAATATTTTGACTACTCTTGTCCAAATCATCATAATGCTATACTTTTTCTTGTAGGTTGTTTTTTTCCTATAAAAGTCAGTCTCCTAAAATTACACATTTTTCACACATTGACCTTGTTTTAAAGTTAAAAAAGAAAAGAAAATCTTGTACATCATACTATTTCCCCCCTCACAAAATGTTAACTTTTCCTTTAGAATTATTGGTTTTCCTAATATAATATTTTTTTCAATATCAGGATTTTATTCTAATACCACAATTTTTACAATTACAGCTTCATTCTTTTCCCTAATATATTCAGGCTTAATTTATTATTATTTAAAAAATGACTATACTTTTGTAAGATGTTTACCTCAATATTAATATTGTTGTTTAAAAAAAATCATTCATTTTACTCACTCAATATTATTATTTACGACATTATTATTTTTTTTATATAGCATTCAAACTATATTATCCTAAAAGAAAAAACATCTTGGTAAAATGTCAACTAAAACTATTAGTTATCTTTCTAAATTACAACTTAATTCTTGCGCTATTAAAACTTAACTGAGTCTTGTACGATGACCCTTTTATTATTTTATTAATGACTTTATTTTCCTATAGTAAAAGCATTGTCAAAATGTCAATTGTGATGTTACAATTTTATTCAATTTTTTAATATTGATTAATATTGTAGATTGTTATTTTTTCTCCAAATGAGATTTTTTTTTTTTTTTTTAAATGGTAAATAAGCTATAGTATCACAATTTGTAAAATAGTATTTTTTATTATAGCAAATTATTTTGTTATAATGTAAAAAAAAAAATCTGTTATTCTTATTTTTATACAATTGATTTTTATTCAAGGAATATTACATTACAGTATTCTCCTACATTTCCTCCATATTACAAAATCATTATTTCACTGAAGTTTGACGACAGTAAATTATTATTATTATTATTAATAATAATAATAACAACAACAATAATAATACGCTATAGCTGACTCAAGGGGAAAGTACCATAAAACTTGTATAAGCTCATTGGCCATAAACAGTAGGGAAATCCCATTGGGGAACTGGATGAACAAGTAGTGTACACCTTAACAAAGAAAGTAAGAGGTAATAGAGGAAGCACAGTGTATAAAAAGGAGAAGTCGAGGGAAAGAAAGCAAACTGGTAGAACGCTGAACAAGGCTGACCGACAGACTCATCTATCATCATCGAGGTATCTATCTGTCACAGTGCGACATTGCTTTCTAACGAAATTCAGGACGGCTTGCTCGGACATTTGCAGAAACAGGAAGAAAAGATTTAACTGGATGTTTAGAGAGGTTACTGGCATTTCATATACAGTGAACCCCCGTTATATGAGGAGATCAGGGTTGTCCTCATTTGTAGGTGAGCTGTAGCCCATCCCGGGCCCGGCTGCCTTTGAGTGGGAGGCTGTATTCGAGTTATATGCTAAGGAAAGAAATGCTGACTAGTAGTACTAATGCTCATTTGAGTTTGTTCTGTGTTATGTAATAAAACTAATGATGGTTTCGGCTATGCTTTAGGTGTTCACACATTGACGAGGACAATGGGTGAGTGTGGCTTTTTTTTTTTTACGCCAAAATTTCCTCTTCTGAATATGTTGGTGAGAAGTTATGTGAATAAATGTGAATTTGCATTTAGGTTACGGGGACATCATGAAGGTTGACACAAATGGAGCATCCAAGAAAACATCAAAACAAGACGGACTGTCGGACGACGGTAAACATGATGTATTTTAAAAGTGTTTTATAAGACTGTACTAATCATAGGTATGGAAAAAAACGTAGACTTCCCTTCTGTTGGCAGCTTATTCAATTTGAGTGCATCATAACAGCTTTGTTTTGAACTCTGGCCTCCACTAATTGAAACTAACTAAACTAAATTAAACTAACTCCCCACCCTCTATGTGTGGTGGTGTCTCTCTTTGAAGGCGTGGCAGCATCCAACACCATGGCCCAAACGGATCTGGGCAGAATGAACAATTATAAGGCCATCATCCAGAAAGTAGGACAGCAAAAGGGAATTGATCCGGCCATCATCGCTGGCATCATTTCCAGAGAGTCCAGGGCAGGAAATGTCCTGGATGACGGCTGGGGAGACCATGGCAACGCTTGGGGACTCATGCAGGTTGGTCATAGATGTTAAAAATGAGACGATAAGTTCTTCTCGCTCAAAGTCACCGGAAAAAAAAATTCAGCTCACATGACAAGCTCTAATTTTTATGGGAAATTCAGTTGCTGTCCTTTTCGTCTTCACTGTCATATGCGCAGGTTGATAAGAGGTGGCACACTCCGCAAGGTGGATGGAATAGCGAGGAACATCTCCGCCAAGGCACAGAAATCTTGATCGGTTTCATCAATGGTATCGAGAAGAAGTTCCCCAACTGGACGCCAGAGCAACAACTCAAAGGTTTGTTTGTCCGCCAACTCTCACATGACGCATGCGCCATCTTGTGGTTTATTTTGGATTGAACCTTTGCAGGCGGGATCGCGGCATACAACATTGGTCTGACAGGTGTGCAAACATATGAAAGGATGGACGTGGGCACCACTGGAGACGACTACTCCAGTGACGTTGTTGCCAGAGCTCAGTGGTACAAACGGCAGGGAGGCTTTTAGCATGACAATGATGCAGTGGAGGAGCGGATGGAACAGTCACGCCATGTTCAATGATGTGATGGATGGTAATTTGTCAAAGGGGAAGTCAACACACAAAAAAAATCTTAACAATATGTTCTATGCAGCCCCACTAGTCTAAATACGGTATTCTGGTTAATATTGCATTAGTGGAATATGAGTTAAACAGCAAAAATCCAGCAGTTTTTTTTTGCATAACAGAAGGCGGCCATTTTGCCACTTGCTGTCGCGTGAAAATGAGATCACAGTTCCTTAGGTCTCAGGTAACAACCAATCACAGATCAGCATTAGAAAACAGGTGAACTGTGATTGGTCGTTGCCTGAGTAACTGTGATGTCATCTTCAGCCGACAGCAAGTGACAAAATGGCCGCCCCCCCTGAGCTGGATAAAAACTACTGGATTTTGGTTTCATGGCTCATATTCCACAAATGTAATATTATTATTAACCAGTATGTCATGTTTAGACTAGTGAGGTCACATATAACATTGTTGTCAAGGTTGACTTCCCCTTAAAAAGTTGAGGCCTAAGAACACATTTGCCCTTTAAGATGATTGACACGTTGCCTTTTAAAACAATTTTATACATTGCCTCTTTAAACTCAGCCACCAGGTATTGCTAAATTGATTTGATTGAATTTTGAGAGAGGCCTAAAAAGTCTGATCGGGATTGCAAAATTGAGTTCATTAAGAAGGCCTGTGAAGATGATCATATACAGCTTCATAACTAAGAAATCCGCTTTTTGCTAAAGGTTGTCTGCTTACAGTTCTTATTTTATGGCATGATACTTAGCCAGAAACAGCTTTTTCTTTTTTTTTACATTACAATTTAGAGCAAGTTAAAAACCCGGGAGAACGAGCACCCAATTGTTTTCCACGTGTTAGAATTAAAGGGGAAGTCAACCCATGGGTGGTATTGTGACCCGTTTTGGGCTTTTTGATAGTTCTGACCAAGCTATTTCAAAATAAAATACCACACACAGATTTAAACATTTCTTGACAATAATTTTATATGTGACCTCACTAGTCTAAAAATGACATTGTGATTATCATTACATTTGTGGAATATTATAGTTATGTAGCAAAATCCAGCCGTTTTAATCCATCTCAGGGGGCGGCCATTTTGCCACTTGCTATTGACTGAAGATGACATCACAGTTGCTTAGGGCTCAGGCAACGACCAATCACAGCTCACCTGTTTTCTGAAGCTGCGCTGGGATTGGTTGTTACCTGAGACCTGAGCAACTGTGATGTCGTTTTCACTCGCCAACAAGTGGCAAAATGGCCGCCTTCTGATATTCATAAAAACTGCTTAACTCATATTCCACTAACACAACATTAACCAAAATACCGTATTTAGACTAGTGGGGCTGCATTGAACATATTAATGTCAATTTTGGGGGGGGGGGTTGACTTCCCCTTAAGATTAATATAGGCCCGTCTTTACAAGTGGGATTATTGTAATGATGTGATTAGGATTTTAATACTTTGATATTTTTTATGTATTTTGAACATTTATTAAAGTGAATAATTCAAAAGTGGAAAAGTTTTGATGAATAAATGTCACAGAGACACGGGATGTGTAACCAGACCTTAGCTGACAGTGGGCCGATTGACGCCACTGACCGAGTTATGCATACGAGAAGTACGGCTGACAGAGTTGACGCAGATGCAAAATCATTTGTGTCTATCCCTGCAAAGTGTAAGAAGTAAGAATAGGGACTTTTTGTGGTCACCAGAATGTTCCATGAAATAAGGTATAAATCTTCGGAGCCTGGAAGGCTCGTCACACTCTTTCATACTGACCACTGGCCAAACTGTGTGGATTGCTCTGACAGAACTTGACATTGTTTCTGCAGCTAGAATGTTTTTTTCTCTATTGGACGTACACTAAAGGAAGATAATTAAAGACAGGTAAAAGAGGTACGCACTTGTGCCGTGGTAGGGAGAAGAAATTGAGTAAATCCGAAACTTTATAATAGCCACACTGTTTATAGTCAAATTAGATTATCGTGAGACTACAGGCGACCCGATTATACAGTATGTCCATCCACCAAAATTAAATGATATCACTTTGAGACGTTTTACTTTGTAACAACTGGGAATTTAGATAAATTGTTCTATGATGCTGGCGTGAAACATATTTCCTGATAACCTGTGTGAGTAGAATGTTTTCAACTTGACAGCAATTTTTGGTCTGTTAAATTCTCTTTCTTTTTGCTATTAAATCTTCCATCTTAAATTTAAATCTATTTTTGTCATTCTTATCAAATTTTCCACTCTGACCATTTAGTAAATGGAAAGCTAGACCAATTTCACCGGTCAGTCAGAAAAACAATCAGCAATTGTAAATAAAGATAGCTAAACTTATCTAGGTCAATACCAAAAGTCCTAGTCTTTTAGTACGAGAGCTATTATATAAAAATAAAAAAATGCTATAATTCTAGTACCTTATCACTGCCATATGAGGTTACGCAATGTGGGCGCTGACCATTTTTACTGGAATGAAGTAAAAACGGGTAGAGCATTACATAATGGAGTGAGCAATCTAGGCGAATCAACGCAGAAAGTGACTTCTGTCCCCTCATGAGATCATGTTACTGTGAAGGAGGGCAATGAGGAGCCACACCCTTTGAACGGAGAGTCTGTTTAGGTAAGCGGATTTGACTATATATATATATATATATATATATCATTCAGCTGACTGCTTTGGTTTAAAATGCGGAGTTTGACACTTTGAAGCGAGTGCATTTAAACTGGCTGAAACACCGCAGCGGCATCGTGTCCGTGTTCTACACGTATTGTACGTTACAAATAGCTGTCGCTTATTGTTTGACATTCGGAGTTTTGGACTGAGGGAGCCATCCAGGAAGCGTTTTCAAGTGTGGGGGCATTTCTAGTTCGTGCCACCAAATAAGATGAAATACGCACACGGAGCGGAGCTTTTAATGTTAAAAACAACTTGCGTTACGCAAGCATTCAGTGCACAATCTCAACCATAAACACTCACCCAAGCACAATCTCAAAGGAAATATGAATGGCAATAAAAACTTAAAAGTATTTTTTTTTTTTAAGTGTTGCTTTATGGGCGTAATTTCTGCGATGGGGAACAAATTACAAATTCATAAAACTGCCACTTTTTTTTTTTTAATTGAGAAGTTAGGTTTTATTATTATACTTATTTGTTTTTCACAATTTGTCACATATTTCTTTTGGATGATAAACCCAAATGTACAATTATCCCTGCTGACACAAGAGGGCACCCAAGGGTACTGAATGAAGCTTCCGCTTCCGGTAGTGAACCATTTCAGAGCTTCAGAAAGCCTCGTTTTGCCATCGCAAGGCAGAGATACACAACAAAAGGCACTCCAATAAGAAAGGTGAAAAAGGGGAACCTAAAAACACTCACGTGACAAGGCAAAAAAAGCTCAGGAGACCACGGCTCTGAAAACGCTTGAGTAGACACGAGGGTCACACATCAGTACAAGACAGGGGAGACGCAGACTATTTTACAGATGAGGTTAACGAGGCACAGGTGGGAACAATCAGGGATCAGCGGCTTGGACCGACAACACACAAGGAAGAGCAAGCAACCGGAAACGAGAGGAGTCAGACTTCAAAATAAAACAGGAAATGACTAGAATAACGAAAACAAAAGACAGACAAACCACACCACGGTGTAACAATACGTCGACATTTAATTAACATTGGAAGTAAATGTTTGAATCAAAAAACAAAAAAATATGATCACAGACTAAATATTAAATGAATCAATAAATGAATGCTTTAGACGTGTATTTATGGTGAGTTGCGTGCGGGTTAATTATTGTTTATCATGACTGCATAACAAGCCCACTACCAATATGAGATTAATCTGTATGATTTAAATAACTGTAAAGAACACTGATGTGCTCAATATTCCACTTACGCAATGTATTATCTTTGTGTGTGTGTGTGATTTTAAAAAACACAAATCGCTTCAAGATTTTACAGATAAGAAAAATATCAAGCATGAAACAGAATGGAACAACCAAACTAGAATTAGTCCAAATTATTTCCTCAATATTGGTTAAATATTGTTCTTCATGACTGCATAGCAAGGTAATGTATCACAAATCATTTGTACATCATGAATTAATGCAGTTAGGATGTACATACAAATTACTTGGATTCCAATAGTATTTTAAACCTGATCATCATGCATTTCCAAATTATTAACTAACAATTTGCAAATCCATTTTTTTTTTATTATGTACAAATTATGAATTCAACATGAGTTCTCATAACTTCATCTTCATCTTTACTGCGCTACAAATGATTAACAATCGTTGTCATAAAGTGTTACCAAATGGTTTTTGTGAAAAGGAAAGTGAAAGTACCAGGGATCAAACAAGAGTATAAAGGAGAACAAAAGCTGGCTGGTCTCACACTGAACGAGGCTGTCTGACTGGAAGACACTCAACACCAGCAACATCGAGACACAGGTATTTGTCCAGTTATCCACTTTGTCAGAATACTGAATCTGCTTATCTTTTAACTTCAGACAGTGTAGTGACTTGCTTTTAGTTAATCATTTATGCAGCAGTCCGCGCTGTTAACAGTAGCCAAAATGGTTAGCTAATATCCCTTAGCTGTTAGCATTTGTGAGAGAAAAGTCACTGATCTGAAAATATGACTGGATAGCCGATACACGTCCGTGCAACCGTTGAAGTCACAGGGCGGCCATCTTTCTCCTCCCATTTCGCGAGCAGACTACTACATAACTATACGGTTATACGAACAGATTACACATATACAGCTCGTAGGCAGTTAGTATGGGGGGGGGGTTAGTCACTATTTTTTAACAAGTAAAAAAGAAAAGAATAAATGAACAAGTATGTCGTTATGTGCTGCTTTGAAGACCCCGTTTTTCTTTTATCGCTCGGTTCTTTAGACCCCAATATTACAATGTAGATTTGGCAGAGGCATCTTTTGTTGAATTACAGTTATAATTCTTTAATGAAAAAAACTATACAAGTACTGTCTCAAATGTTCTGCAATTTCGATACTCTCTAAATGTATGGGATCGAATGCCGAGAAACGTTTCTTGGGAGTAACAATATGGCTTCAAAAGTCTTGGCCTGTCAGCCATCCAATAATACTTTATATTCAGATCAGTGGAGAAAAGTAATCCCAGCTACTCGCCACTTTATTTTGCGCATCCTCAGAAAAACATTCCCGTCCGTGCACGCAGGCACACACATTTGTCAATTTGCCTAATGATCATTTGATTTTTTTCTAGACTTTTTACGACTGCTCTGTAGCTGGTCATACATTGACGAGGACGATGGGTGAGCGTGCCTTTTCTCTCTAGTAACCTATGATGAAAATGTTGATGAGCTGTCGTGTGGATAAATTGGAATTTGCATATTTAGGTTACGGGGACATCATGAGGGTTGACACAAGTGGCGCATCCAGGGAAACAGCCAATCAAGACGGCCTGCCACATGCTGGTAAACGTGCCCTTTTTTTGTAACCGTGATTTCTTCATGGAGGGACAATGAATGATATCCTGGTTACAAAATAATGATTCAAATAATTTCGTGCAAGATTTAAACAGAGAGCTCAAGTGAGGAAGATTGAGGAGATTATTGTGTCTTTTGTGTAGGGATGAATTAAACAGTATTTACAGATATTCAGAAGATTTGATCAGTAACCATCAGATACCACATCTTCAATTCTGCCAGATTTATTTATTTATCATAAGCATTTAAGTCAGTGTAAAGACTATAAAAAATGGGACCGATTGCCACTCTGCTTGACACTCAGCATTAAGGGTTGGAATTGGGAGGTTAGATCACCACATGACTGCTGCTGCTCACCGCTCCCTCAGAGGATGAGTCAAATGCGGAGAACAAATTTCGCCCCACTTAGATGGGTGTGACAATCAGTGGATCTTATCTTATACAGACGGTTCAGAACCTTGCAAGGAAAAACTATGTGACATTCTTGTTTGCTCCCATCACCGCTTTATGGACTGTTGCATTCATACCCTCCCCAACCCAAAAATAAATAAATACATAAATTAATTAATTAACAGCCTTCCCACCCACCTCCATGTGCGGTGTCTCTCTTTGAAGGTGTGTCAGCATCCAACAACATGGCAGAAACCGATCTTGGCAGAATGAACAAGTACAAGGGTGTCATCAAGAGAGTTGGAGGGCAAACGGGAATTGATCCTGCGATCATCGCTGGCATCATTTCCAGAGAATCCAGGGCTGGAAATGCGTTAGATAATGGATGGGGAGACTATGGCAACGCCTGGGGACTCATGCAGGTTCGGAAGGCATTTTAGAATGATTCAATTGTACAACTGGTTGAAATGGTTTTCTATGCTGTCCTTCCCACTTCACGTTCTTAAACTATATGTGCAGGTCGATAAGAGGTGGCACAATCTGCAAGGCGGATGGAATAGCGAGGAACATCTCCGCCAAGGCACACACATCTTGATCGATATGATCAATGCAATGAAGAAGTTCCCTAGCTGGTCTGCAGAGCAAAAACTCAAAGGTTTGTCTTGTTCGTCCACTTTTCGCATGTGTCATCTTTTTGGTTCATCCTCCATTGAACCTCTGCAGGCGGATTGGCGGCCTACAACATGGGCCCGGGTTCCGTGGAATCATATGGAGGGGTTGACAACAAGACCACTGGACGTGACTATTCCAATGACGTCGTTGCCAGAGCTCAGTGGTACAAACGCCATGGAGGCTTTTAGCATGAAATGTTGTAATGGAAATAAGCCCTTGTCAACCTTGAATAAACACGATTCAAACCGGCACTGTGCCCTCGTCTTGTTCTTCACCAAGTCAAGCCCAATGTCAGCGACTCAGTCCTGGCAGTCTTCCGAGGATGTACGTAAATTACAGAAGGCGAGTTGGAGACGATTAAAAAGGAGAATAAAACGCTAAAAGAAACGGTTTTGGATGTCAAATCCCGCAGCATGCGGGAGAATTTAATATTCGCAGGCATATCCGAGAACACCTCTGACAGAGGCCAGGATAAAAAAAAAAAAATGGCGCTGGGTTTTTCAAGCATGCCAGATCCACCACACCAGCATCTACCGAAATTCAAACACAATTTGCTTCTTCCTCTGGTCGTCTGTGGACTCACTCTGCTTCATCTATCCTTCCTTCCTTCCTTTAGTCTTTCCTTTGGTCTCTTGAGGTCTCCCTAATTTGTTGGAATTTAGATGCTTCTGGGGTTGGTGAAAGATTCTGGTTTGTAACCCTGTGTGTAGTAGGTGGTGTCTGGTCGGTGTTGGATTTCACTTTTCTCTCTTTTCTTTGATCCTTCCTCGGATCTCCTGACAACTTCACGACTATCGGGATTCTGAAGTACTCGGTTCAGGTGAAGGGTATGGGATTTTGAACAGGTTTTAGGTGAATTAATGAGTACAAACTCACACGCACGCACAAAAAAAGCAACCCAAAAAAAAGGAAGAGCGCAATGATAATATGTTAAATCAGTAAGATTACCGAATGAACAATACTGAGCTCTCTCAAAAAAAGATGAGTTCCCATAACTTTGTCTTTAACTACTGCGCTACAAATGATTAACAATCGCCATACAATGTTACCATGTGCTTTCTGTGAAACAGAAAGTGAAAGTACCAGGGGTCAAACATGAAAGTAAAAGGAGAATGGAGATCTGGCTGGTTTCTATTTGAGAATACTTGAAGTGTGTGACCAGGGTGTTAAGTCCATTGTGACTCTTTTATGATTAATGGCTATATAAATAACAAATGTGATTTGACTTGAAAAGGGCTGTTCCTGTAAAAAGGAAACTTCACATTCCTTTCAATTTCCTGCAGGTTCTCCTGTAAATGTTTCCTTCCTTCGTTATCAGGCTTTTGCAGAGCTTGCTGGAGGATGTAAACGTCACCGACCCACAAGGGACCAATTTTGAGAAAGCCCCCTACCACGTGCTTTCTGTGAAAGGAAAAGGAAAAGTACCAGGGGTCCAACGAGAGTATAAAGGAGAGCGAAAGCTGGCTGGTCTCACACTGAACGAGGCTGTCTGACTGGAAGACACTCAACACCAGCAGCGTTGAGACTCAGGTATTTGTCTTTATCTACTTAGCTTTAATACTGAATCTTCTCATCTTCTACCTTCAGACAGTGCTAGTCGACTTGTTTTTAGTTGATCATTTATGTAGCACTGGACATTTCCGCAGCAGTCCGAACCGTTACCAGTCGCTAAAGTGGTTAGCTAATATCACTCAGCTGTTAGCATTTGTGAGAGAAAAGCAAACACACCAACTCGGCACTTGGTCTGACAACTCTGGCCATTTTATTTTGTGCATGCTTTGAATAACATTTGCCAATTTACCAAGTGTATAACCCGTCGCTATTTACATAAATATGCCAGTAATATTAACAAATATACTCAACAATTTATTAACTATTAGTTTTACGATACAATACGTGTGAGGCACCATGGCTGCAGTAGCTACGCGCCGTTTACTTGTCAACTCTTTCTTGCTGCTGCATTCCCGCAGGTGGTTAACTTCAACTTAATGTGAAAGCTTCTGTTGCTCTTTTAAACGGTGACATGATCTGTATATATTCTACAAAAGAACATCTTGTGATGATTGAAGAGTACTGGAACAACTGCGCACAATGAAGTCTCCTCAGATGAGGGGAAAAATGTCTTCTCAGACAAATAGAGCAGTCCCAGGTGCAATAGATTCAACGCCCTGATAAATAAATGACTTGGATGAATGAGAATTGTGCTGTCATCGCTCCGAAGCTTCGAGATTTCACCAGCTAGACAGCGAGTTAACGACGTTCCAAATAACCAGACTTTGTTTTCCTTTTGGGCTGTTTATTTGAACAATGGCCTCTGACCATTACCCTCTTTAGGTCGTCGTAAAACTAAAAAAAAAAACAATAACAAACAATGTGTATTAGCTAACTGTACACGACACACTCTCATGCTAATAGCTAGTTACATTGCACATCAGTCTCTTATCTCTAATACTGTCCTAAATTAACAAAAATGAATACACAGTGTTATTTTCTTAACATCACATGTACTTACAGACAATTCTTGTCCAAAGCAACAACGAAACAGGATCCAACAGTTCGCGTAGCACATAAACGAGTCGGCGTTGCGTGCTGCCACATTGGAATTCTCTCTTCTCACCAAAACAATGAACAAAGCAACCCCTGGAGGGCGCTCTAAGGTTGCACAAACTCAAACGGTGAACTTCTGAAGGGCAGAATAAGAATAATCCACAAGCATATATTGGAGCGTCGAAAATGAACCAGCAAACGCCTAATGATCATTTGAATTTGGGCTGTGTTATGGATTGAAACTAACTAGACTCTTTCCAAATGTACTGTAGGTGGTCACACATTGACGAAGACGATGGGTGAGCGTGACTTTTCTTACACTGAAATTTCCTCGAGTGAGATGAAGATGTTGATGAGCTGTCATGTGAATAAATTTGCATGTTTAGGTTACGGGGACATCATGAAGGTTGACACAAGTGGCGCATCCGCACTAACAGCCCGTCAAGACGGCCTGCCATATGAGGGTAAATGTCCACTTTTTGGTAACCTTGATTTCTTTATGGAGGGACAACGATGTCCTGGTTACAAAATAATCAATCAAATAATTCAGTGCAAGATTGAGCAAAGTGATTGCACTGGTGGGGACTTTACGGATTTACGCAATCATGCTGACCTCCAAAAACTAACCCAATGTGTGGTGTCTCCCTTTGAAGGTGCGGAAGCATCCCACAATATGGCAGAAACAGATCTGAACGCATTGAACGTGTACAAGGAAATCATCCAGAAAGTAGGACAGCAAAAGGGAATTGATCCTGCGATCATCGCTAGCATCATTTCCAGACAGTCCAGGGGTGGAAAAGTGTTGAAAGAGGGATGGGGAGACGACGGCAACTGCTGGGGACTCATGCAGGTTTGTAAGCATTTTTATAATGATGTTGCTCTCCTCACCTCACCTTTACTATATGTGCAGATTAGTAAGAATTATCACACTCCAAAAGGTGGATGGGACAGCGAGGAACATATCCGCCAGGGCACAGACATCTTGATCGGTGTGATCGGTAATATCAAGACAATATTCCGTGCCTGGACTCCAGAGCAACAACTCAAAGGTGTGTTTGTTTGTCCACTTTTCACATGTGCCATCGTTTGGTTTATTCTCCATTAAATCTCTGCAGGTGGATTGGCGGCCTACAACTGTGGCCCGCGAGCCGTGCGAGCATATGACAGGGTCGACGAGAACACCTCTGGAGGCGACTTCTCCAATGACGTCGTTGCCAGAGCTCAGTGGTACAAACGCCATGGAGGCTTTTAGCATGAAATGTTGTAATGGAAATAAGCCCTTGTCAACCTTGAATAAACACGATTCAAACCGGCACTGTGTCCCCGTAGTGTTCTTCACCAAGACAAGCCCAATGTTAGCGACTCAGCCCTGACAGTCTTCCGAGGATGTACGTAAATTACAGAAGGCGAGTTGGAGACGATTAAAAAGGAGAAGCAAAGGCTTTTAGAGTGAAAACGTTGCAATGGACCTGCCTTGTGTTCGTGTTTTTTTGTCTCCCTCTATAGGTGTTTTTGCGTAATTGTTTTCTGATGACCCCGGCCTGTGTTCCAAGTAGCCCTGGATGCAGAGCAATCCTGCAGGGCTTACTCGATTTGTGTGCCATCATCTAACATCTTATTACCCTAACCCTACCACAAATTAAATACATTTATAAATTAATGTTTACAGGGGGAAACATGTATATATATTTTTAATGAAAGCATTATAACTGTAATTCAACAAAAGATGCCTTTGCCAAATCTAATATTGGGGTCTAAGGAACTGAGCGATAAAAGAAAAAGGGGGTTTTCAAAGCAGCACATACCGTCTACTTGTTTATTTTTTACATGTTATAAAATAGTGACAACCACGCCCCACCACCACGCCTCCCGTCCTTATACTAACCGCCAACGAGTTGTACATATCTATTCTGTACGTCTGCTCGCGAGATGGGAGGAGCAAGATGGCCGCCCTGTCGCTTCAACGGCTTGCATGGGTTATCGGCTATGTAGTCATTAGCGGTCACTACACACACAATGCATTGCGACGTAAAAAACAATGGCGGTGTACGTACAAATAAAGTTTCTACAAAATGTATTAAACTGGAAATTATTTTTGAAAAATTTATATCACAGCTATGTTAGTAATAATCAAATAAATTATATAGAGTAAACTTGTCATTAGTCAGGGTTCCTTTTAACATTAAATAATTAATGAATACGCTCTTATTGTACTTTTTTTTTTTTTTAACGATTATTTCAAATGTTACTCAATCATGTAATTATTTTTGCTTTCATGTTGAAGTGCAACTGCCTTCATCATAACTTCTGAAATGTACAGCAACTAAGCTGGGCACTCGAGTTCATGTCATTCAAAATCTCCAAATAACAGTCTGTGCCAGTGTGTGTGTAAATGTATTTTATTTCACTTTCAATGCTGATAGCGTCGCTAAGCTAATTCCATGAACACAATCTGATTACCTTTTAACTGAACGACACCATTTTCTTGACCAAATTTGGCTCTGGCTTCTGGCCAGAATCCACTTAGAGGTTGTAGAAGCAGATTCTCCAAGTTTTAGATGCAAGACAAATAATTTGCATATGTATACAAAATCTTTGTTTTGTATAGAAAAGGACAGGGGGGGAAATCCAGTATCCAACTTCATCCACTTTCAGCGTTTATTGAATTCGATATTACACGTCAAGTCTGTAAATTCCAGTTCAAAGTGATTCCCCACTTCAATTTGTGCTACGATGCAGTCGGGCTGCTTCAGTTTCACCCAAAGCCTCCAAGGATCTCCGTTTGATGTGTCAGCGCTGGGCGCAGTGGTGCTGCCACAGGTCCACGGGCTCCTGGAAGCTGAAGAGGCAGCGAGGGCAACGGTGGGGCCAGTCACCCCGGTGCTTGCGGCTGTGTGTGATGAGGTTGGAGCTCTGGCTGAAGCATTTGCCGCATATGAGACACACGTGCGGCTTCTCGCCTGACACACAAAAAAGGCCAACTTATGGGATGTCTAAACGTGGTGTCTGACGTGTTTTCTTAGTGAGAGACATCACAGACACCCACCCGTGTGTATGAAAGTGTGCTTCTTCATGTCCGACTTCTGGTGGAAGCGCTTGCTGCAGTACTGGCAGGCGTAGGGCCGCGTGTCGGAATGGATGAGCAGGTGAGTGGACAGCGTGGACGAGCGCTTGAACACTTTCCCACACACGCTGCAGCCAAATGCCCTGACGTCCTGACACGCATAAACACAATGCTAAAACAGTACCCAATGTGGCGATTGGGTGTCTGCCCCCCCACAATAAAGTTCCAAACAAGCAGTTAGACTGAAAATGTTTCTTCGAGGATGTGATCGCAGCTGAGCATGCCGTCCATCCGCTGGCCGAGAGGAGCCCCGGAAGCCTGTTAGCTCAATCGCTAGCTGCTTGCTAGCGCCTCGTGATGTAGAAAGTAGCTAGCAGACTGTTTTGTAGTAGATTGACCTCGGATTCGCCACTGGTTGTGTAGGGATTCACATAGCCGCCTTTGGGACAGTTGACGTGGGACCAATTCCGAATCCAGTGTTGGGAATGTGACTTTATAAAAAGTAATTAGTTATAGTTACTCATTACTTGCTCCAAAAAGTAACTGAGTTAGTAACTGAATCCGTTCATGATAAAAACTTATCAGGCAAAGTAAATATTTTCACCACTTAACAAAATGTTTTATTTAAAATAATTTGGATTAAAAAAATGTTTTCATATTATTGTATATTTATATTTCTATATTATTTTTTACATTTTTACATAAGAAAGTCAAATTATGTCCAGGCTATATAGGGTGTTTGCATTGAGTTTTGTCGCACTCCATAATGGCAGATCTCATATATGTTCTACAGCCATGGGAGTGGGGGGTATTTTGGTGATTTGTGATATCTGTAATTTGTGAACAATCGGTTAATCACACTAGACGAGTGTTTCACAAGTGTGTCGCTATGTGCTTGTGGAGTCGCGAAGTGGTTCTTGGTGGAAAGGCTTATTAGCATTGCATGCTAATGCTGCAATGATTTGCGTAGCATTCGTACCACATAAAACAATCAATTCTTACCTTCTTGCATGATTCATCCTCTGTTGTGTAGGACGTGATTCCATGACATTTGTATAGGTGCCTCTTAAAACTGGACAAATGGGTAAATACCTGCAAAAACAAAATAACGTGCTTCAGCATGAAGATATTTCCTAGTTGAATGCGTTTGTACGATAATGGAGCAATTGCCAACTTTGCCACAGAGTGGGCAATCTTGACCGGCAGAAAACATCTTTGAGTCGTCGCAGATGTTCTGATGTAAGACGTCGAGTCCTGATGACTTTTGGCTGTCTGAAGTCACGTGAAGTCGAGGCCAATTTTCAACTTTATCAGCAGGATGGTCTACGACGTGTAAGAAAAACTATTTGAGCATCTTACTAGTTAACTATTTTTTATTTTTTGTATGTCGCTGATTACCTTCACAGTGTTGGTCACCACGAACCGGCTGCAGTGAATCGAGGGCAACCTCGTCAACAACCTGTGGAGCAACTGTGGCGTCCCCCAGGGATGACTCTCGAGCCCCCCTTTCTTCTTTGGCTACACTCATCCTCTGTCCTGACTGAAGGGGGTGCAGCCCTCCTCGCTTGACCAAGAAGGATCGAGGCATCACTCTGGAGGAAGTACAGGCAGACATTCATCCCCTAATCCAATCGCGTTGATTAATGAGAGGGAATTCCGCTGTAAACACGATCAGTCGCAGTCATGCTGCGATCGTAATCTTACATTTTACAATAACAAGTGTATTTTTTTCGGTCTTCTTGCTTAATCAATACAAAAACAACATGCAGTTATTTCACTTGGACACTAGATAGCAGCAGAAAATTCATTTTCACATGAGGTTCTGAGCTGTGTCTTTTAATGCCAACCAAACTACATTATAGCAAATGTCAGGTGTTAGAACTAATATGACAAGAAGATGCCAATAGATTCATTTCAATGTATTTGAAAAAGGCAGTACTCCAAGATTTCCATCACAATTCCAACCTGTTTAATAATAAAATTGCAACAATAAAATGGTTAAAAATAATAATAATTCCAAATAAGAAATTTCATTACTGGAATAGTTTGATTCACTTTTAATGACACAAAAATATCCATACATTTTTTTTTTTACCATTCATAATTGTTGTATTTACAAGAAATTGAATTATTTTTTTCTTTTGATTATAAACAAAAATAAAAAAAATACTTTACAACTATAGTAATTAAGAACATAGTCAATTAACTATTCCAAATTATAAAGATGCCAGTAGTATTACAACAAATTTATTAAGATATGCAACAATTAATTGACAACTATCTGATTGTCAAATTAATTATTTTGATGATTAGATCATTTATTTATTTTCTTGCTTTGTTTAAAAGTATCTATAAATTGTCCAAATGGTCAGAATTTCTGCTTCTATAGTTAAAAAAATAATAATTTTGTAGTCCTCCATGCAAGTAGACTGATTATTTGCCTTTACTTTAGAAAACAAAATTATTGCTGATTTTTTGACATGTTACAGACAAAACCGGAAGTGAATCATAATTAATAAGTTTGACAATTGTCTGCACTGTCAATTTGAAAGGGCATGTTGTTTTTTTAAATAAAGGGATGGCAATTAAAAAGTTGACCAGATACATCAACAATATTATCTTATTGAAATACATGCTAGCTGTAGCCCTATAATATATTATTATTTAATAGGTAATGATTTAAAGATAATATGATTATATTATCACGTTGCTTTACTTAATACAACTCAACTCATCTTTTAACAAAGTCAACACTACAGACCAGTGTAACATGTAAATAGTTGCTGTGAAAACTCACCAGAATCGAGGGCCACCCCTGAAGCAATCAGGCCCAAACTGATCAAATGATCGAGTGAGTGAAGATGAAGTGAGGTCACTGTGTCTGGAGGACTCTAAAGCGCTCACGAGAAGGAAGCGCTTTCATCTGTGACGTGACAACCACACTGCTTCCTCACACAAACGCCGCTCTGTGCACATTCCTGTCAAAGCAGAAATCTGGTCATTTACAAACCACAGTTGAGTGCACAGGCAATGTCTCAAGCGGGGTACACGCATACTGACAAGCAGGCCAATTTTCAGTACTTTCCCCTCACTTCAAAGTCAACAACGATGAGATTGGAGGACATCTGAAAGATTATTGGGCGATTATCCTGTGGTTTGGGGTGCGATTAATCTTCCCCGAAATGTTAAACCGGTTTACGAATTCAGTTAGTCGAGCTTTCAAAACAAAAACTTTCTTCTACTACAACCCTGTATCATCTGTATTTTCAGGCAGTCTAGAGATGGTCCGTGGCACTATGCTGCCTCTCATAGGTGAGTCTTGGTATTACAACAGATTTGGGTTTCACCATTGAAATAGAAATGCCATTAATACGTCTCCAAAAAACAAACAAACAAAATATTTGTAATGTATTAGTTAATAACAAAAACTGCACTCTACAGTATTGCACTTGTGGAGTAAACAGTTTTGACTGGGCTATGTCAGTTCCACGCTTCCGTACGTTGTAAGACATTAAGTAATAGCATAATTAAATACAAGTGGAATCCAAAGAATCAAACATCCATTCCATCCATCTAATATCCGACAGTTTGTGCATAACAGGCAATGCGCGGCTCTGATTTGCACAGCTTGGCCAGCAGTATAATGTATACATAAATACACAAAGATGACGCTACCAGCTCAGTAAGAAGCAGGGATACTGTATTTGTTTTTTGCAGAGGGTAAAGAATTTATGCCTTTAAGTATTGTTATATTGACTTTATTCGTCTTGGTGCACCGTTTGTGTTCAAACAGCCGTTGCTTTAAGGGTTATAATAACTGCTGACAGTTTTGTTGCATCGTGTGCTAGCATAAAGCTAGCCTACTTGTATAAGGCAAAGTCTTGGAGTACAAATAAAAAATACATTAAAAAAAAACCTCTTAAAGTAGCACTAAGGAACTTTTCAACCTTAATAAAATATTTTCATAACTCTTTTGATGAAACATTAACTTAAAACTAGTTGAATGGTACCTTTGGCATGGCTTGAGGGGGTCCGTATCATTTTTTACTGGCACTAAGCAACTTTGAGGAGGATTGTAGGAACACTGCCACAGAAAAAAACTACAAATGTGCTGACTGCTTTATGGCATATGTCACCCCCCCTTTCCCCATTCATTACAAAGACGGACATAAATGGAAAGTTCCTTAGTGTTGCTTTAAGTCGGGTCAATACGGTATAAGAGCAGTAAGTGCTGATGCTATTTTCCTCGTCATGTGTGGGGTCGCTCACCTTCTAAAAATGGGTTAAGATTTTAAAATTCAGCATGTCTGTAACCATGTTTTTAAATTTGTAATTGGCATACAAGTGTAAAAAGAAATGAACAGCTGGTAATATATATATATACTCACCCATAATTGCTGACGACAAGCCTGGTGAAGGGCAGAGTGATGGATGAAAGTCGCACAGCTCACTCTTGTTCTCCTATCACTATTGTCAAGATATTGTAGACCCTGCCACATCGTTATTTGAAATTCTGAGAATCAATAGTATCAGTACTCTGGTATCGGCGAGTAGCCAAGAATATCGAACATTAAGATCAGCTTTAAAGCTTCATTTACGGTCAAATTTCTAAACAGTTTTGACACACAGACAAAATTATGCGTCCTGAATGATGTTAGCATAAGGAATGCCTTTGACAGCGATTAAGATATCATTAAGATCACTTTAGAAACTATTTGTGGTCAAATTTCGAGATGTTGTTACGTCAATCGATGTAATAAGACACAAGCAGACAACATTATGCGTCCTGGCTGGCGTATCGATAGTACAGGGGTTGCCACAGCTTGGCAGCAACACGACTGATTCTTAAAATACTTTTTTTTTTTGTGCGTTGCTCAAATTCCTACATATTGTTGCTTTAAAGGAACAGTGTGTAGAATTTGTGAATTTTTCAATGCTCACTCATTTTAGAAACCCACTATTAATTTCAATAAAATGTAAAAAAGAAAAAAAAGTTCGTATCGTAATCGTAGGTCTAGTCTATCGCTAATTATATTACATAGGTTGTGCCATGTCTTACAAAAGGCTGACCCGCCATCTTATTGCACAGGTACCCAACGGAGAAGAACTTCACGAACATAGTAATTGGTGGTAGGCTTGCGAAGTGTGGTCCCTCTGAGGCACCGTTCGCGTGTGCTTCGAACTTTGAAGATCCTTATATTCTACTAGTTTACCACTAGATGGCACTATATTCTACACACTCCCTCTTTACATTTTTTAGTTAATTTTTAACTTTTCAGAAGACCGATTCCAAACAAAACAAAAAAAATATTTCATGAGATGGCAAATTTGTTTTTTTGTGTGAGCGGTAAGCTAGGAACATGAAAATGCTAAAATAAAAATGTTGTTAACTCCACATGCTATATGAGTTTCACTTTTTGAACCACTGAAATAAAGTTTTCCCACAATATTCACACTCTGAGACGCACCTGTACGTATCCTTGCTGGGCCACAAGAATAAAACAGCAAATCTGCTCCCTTTGTTCCAAGGTAGGGTGCCGAGATCACTTTTGAAGTTGCTATTTTACGGTCAAACTTAATCGATGTAATAAGAGACAAGCAAACCTTTGCAAAGGTGCAATGTCAAAGTTTTATTTAGTATTGTTCATGGGATACAGAACACGGAAATGTCTTTCATCATATTAGACTTTGTAGAAGCTTTAGTTGTATTAAATGTATGCGACAAGTACATCAAACGAAATGTGAGAAGAGGGGGAAGATGACAAAATGTTTGACACCGCATGGATAACACAGTGCCAACACATTAAGTTGCCTTAATCGCCAAAGTCTTGCTACATAAGGTGTTCAAATACAACAACGGAGTACGTACTTTATGGCACATGTATGAACAGGAGGGGGGAAAGGACGGATGGCAGTGGTCTAAATGATGTCATAATAAAGCAAGTATAGCCCAGTATTCAGTAGGAAAAAAAAGTTTGTCACAGTAGTTGCCGTCACATCAGAGCACCGTCACTTTAGGGCCGACGTGTTGGGATTTGGGGGGATTTTAAAGTCCTAATTGAACAATGAAATGTGAAGTTGTGTGCACGTGTGCCGCCTTTGACGATGAAATGAAATGTTTTGAACCAATGAGCCCCTGTTCCATTGTTGAATTGTGCTTCACGTTCCTTTCCCTGTATACAAGCTGTAACAATCGTCAGTGTGGCACCGCGCCACAGGGTGGCGCTTCTTTGTTTTTTGTGTGCATGTGTAGCACTTCTTTTTTTTGGGGGTGGTAAAAGTTTTCTTTTGATGCTGTGGAAGCTACGATCATTTTAACGCGTGCTGGCACGGAGCCAATTGTTTCATTTCGGCTTAAAGTGAATCCGTGGACTACCAATCCTTTTGTTGCTTTCCCGTTGTTTTCATGAGCCGCTGCGCTAACCATGGGCGATCGGCCCGCGCGCGCGTTACAAAGCGTACACAATAAATTAGATTATCATGCAAAAGTTCAGTTCAGTATTTGGTTCAATTAAATAAATCGAACTTCGATGTATGATGTAATCACCATTTCACTTTTTAAACTGAGCTATTGAATTAGTTTTCCACAAAATTATTATTTATTGAGAAGCACATTGTGACTGTCAACGCCTTGAAACATAAACAAGATATTTCAGACGGGCTTTGATACCCTCTCAAAAACTCTTCTTCAATTCTAATGCTGCATTCAAGAAAATATCCCATTTGTGTGTTTAAAAACAATAACAAAACTCAACATTTGGAATCTGAACTAAATTTTCTGGTTAGCTTGTTATTCACCGAGTGATGTAGAGTGCTAGGTTAGCTTCTGTTGCTAACCACTAAAACAAAAAATGTTGAGGACTATATTGATTTGAATTCTAATGCTGCATTCAAGATAATATCCCACTTGTGTGTTAAAAACACAAACCAAAAAAACTATCAACATTTAGAATCTGAGCTAAATGTTCTGGTTGGCCTGTAATTCACCGAGTAATAAATGTAGACTGCTAGGTTAGCTTCTGTCGCTAACCACTGGATAGCTAGAATCTATGCACATTGTCATTTGTTATCAAAACACAATGCGTTATTTTCACATTGCAGTCGAAAGTAAACATAACACGTGACCGAGGACCTGGATACGTTGTTTAGCATTAAGTGTATAACAAAATGCGTTTTTGAAAAAAAAAAAAAATCACATTTCTTGAACGCAGCATTAACAATCATCACGATCTGCTGAGTTGAAAGCTTTCTTGTTGACACTGTTGCTCTCAATCTTGCAAAAATGTTACAATATTTCCGAGGCGGTGACCGTTGGGATTGCGAAAAATAAAAGCTCACTCGTGTCGAAGAGAAACAAATGTCAATCTTTCATTGGGCTAAAGCAGTGAAGAAATGGCACACAAGCACGGAAGCATACAGGAAGGTCAGCCGGGATTTGAACTCAGAACTTCAGAATTTAGTCAAACTTGCTACCCACTGTGGCTCTCTATACTGAAAAACAAAAAATCTTTTGAATTTACTTAAATTAAATTGAACACATACATTGATTGGACATGACTAAAATGTGGTAAACTGATTACATTAATGTACCCTTCGCAAAAATTACATCAGTTTTTCATTTTAATCAAGCACAACGGATGAACAAATTAAGTGAATCCAAATAACTTTTTTTTCAGTGACGGCTCACAACCAAAAGGGCAAAATCTCAGTCCACAGTCTGGTTTAGCTTAAGAAACAGAAGGAAGTTTTACAACATCGTTAACACTGATTCCAGTGGCGAGAGAGGCCTTGCTTGTGACATGCCCCAATTACCACTAAAAGGCTGTTATTTGCAACAGTACACTTTGCAATACTACATCCTCTTTAACCCTTTTCACGGCGTTAAGGGAAGATCCAATTTCATTTTTTCCCGGGGACGGATGATCACATATAATGGAAAGCAAGACGATTCTAAACAAATGACTCAATATCATCTTGTGTAGTGCAAAACGCAGACATGACACCCTGTTTCTCTCCAGTTGACTCAAAAGCGACACTGCAATTTTAAATCTTAAAGTAGAAGTCAACCTTAAACATTTCTTGACAATAATATGTTATCTGTGACCTCACTAGTCTAAACATGACATTGCGATTAATATTACATTTGTGCAATATGAGTTATGAAGCAAAATCCAGTCTTTTTCGTCCATCTCATGAGGGCGTCCATTTTGTCTCAGGTAACAACCAATCACAGCTCAGCTTCAGAAAACTGATGAGTTGTGATTGGTCGTTGCCTGAGCCCTGAGCAACTGTGATGTCATCTTCAGTCGACAGCAGGTGGCAAAATGGCCCCTGAGATGGATAAAAATGGTTGGATTTTGCTGCTTAACTCATATTCCACAAATGTAATATTAATAAAAATGTCATATTTAAACTAGTGAGGTCATCTCCTTTAATGACACACTTTTAAGTTGTGTAGACAATATTTAAATTGAATATATCAGCAGGCCTATTTGATATGTAAAATATGCTAATATTAGCATCCATTTCCACACAAAGTAGCTAGTTTTAGCAATGACACCGTAATGATGACTTCATGTTGAGAGGCGACGTCACGATATGCAGAAATGAAACATGATAGCAGCACATGGAGTGTCTCACCTTGCGTCACAGCACACAGCAAGGCAACAGTCGTGGTGGCACTCGGTTGGCACACACTGTATGCACAGGAGGGAGGGAGAGAGGGAGGCCTCTGCCGGTACCTCAGACATACTCCTATGGTTTGACACTTGATAGTAAAAATCATATCAAAATAAATTACATAACATATAAATTACTTTAAAATACACACACAAAAAAACGATTTGGCAATGTTGTGTTTCTTCCTCTCTTTTTTTTTTGTCTTCAATATGTTTGCACTCTGAACGTCCCGTCCCGCATGTGTTGACATGGTAGAAATGTGTGTATAGACGCCATTTGGTGATGCGAATATGTTCCTCTGCTGCTCCTCGGGCCTGTTTTGATGAGCATGAGAGGGCTGAAAGACCTTTTGTTGTGAAGGCAGCGAAGATTGATGTGCCAACGGTGTCATCCGACATTCTAACTCAATCAGGAAGGAGAGTTCGATATCGGCTGCCAGCTCATCTCACATCATCAATAAATTGAAGAGCGGCAGCCTTGCAGGTCCATGTCAGTCTATTTTGCGCGTTGGCTTGGGATATGTACTGGAGTAGAGGACAGTTTTTGAAGTGCGGGGCTTCACAAAACAAGGAGATCCCTCACATTTTTTAAAAATATTTTGTTTTGACGGGACAACACTGGAAAAAAAAAAGACACTTTGCTAAAATGTGTAGTAGTCAATAACCAGTTTGTATAACAGTTGAAATTTAAATATACATGCTGAATCAGTGGAGGTTGGCATTTGTGGATCTCACCCTGCTTTATCTACCCTTCCTTCCTTCCTTTAGTCTTTCCTCTGGTCTTTTGATGTCTCTTTAAATCCGGTTGGAATTCAGATGCATCTGGGGTGGGTGAAAGATTCTGAATTTGTAACTCTGTTGGTGGAGGTTGGTATTGGATCTCATTTTGCTTAATTTTTCCTTCCCTTGGTCTTTCCTCTGGTCTCCTGACAACTTCACTACTCTGAAGTACCCGGTTAAGCTGAAGGGTCTTGGATTTGTAACAGGTTTCAGATGAATTAAATAAAGAGCACAAATTTGCACGCACCCAAAAAATAAATAAAAAATAGCGATGATGATGAGACATGTTGAATTGGGAAGGCTGCGGAATGAATAAAACTGAGCTTCCAAGAAAAAATAAATAAAATAAATATACAAGCTTTACACTGACAAGTGACTATTTTTTACATTATGGAGAAGTGTCATTTCTTCAGTGTTGTCCCCTGAAAGGACATCTATAAAAATATTCACAAAAATGGGAGGGATGCACTCACTTTGCTGGAATACCGTCCATCAGTGTCACCATAACAACCCATCAGAGCGCCTCAGTTCTCCACGGCCTCGGCGCACACCATACTGCCGTAGAGCTGCGTGGGGTCCGGGTGTGTCCGCTCCTCCGCCTCACTGTCCGTGCTGCCTTCGCTGTCCAGGCGGGCGGACGGGTGACACGGGCCTGGTATGGCCGGGTAAAGGGCGTTAGGGGGCAGCGGGCTGTGGAGGAGGTCCTCGTCAGAGCTCAGATAGTCGCCCTCGGCCGAGGCGGGGCTGGCCAGGCCAAGATCCTGGTAGTTGGCGCCCACGGTGGGGAGCCTGGAACCTGGGGCCCCGGGGGCCTTCTGAACTCGCAATAGCCTGATCTGGAAACGCAAAGAGGATGTCACACTGTGTTCAAGGTCAAATCAATGACAGGCTTTAGCACCACCTGGTGGCATCTTGGTACCAAGGAGTGGTCATTTGTGGCAACCATAGGCAATTACAAACTATTTTAAGGGCGCATCAATTTTTTTTGCGCTATTTGCGACAGGTCTTGTTTTTTATTGCCACTATAGTATTTTTGAGCTATGCCCTCACATACGATGTCGTTGCCTATTTTTGCTGCTTTGGTTCAGTTAATTATAATTTGTCGCTGTTGGATAGAAACCGCACATCCCTAAAATGATTATTTTTGTGGACATTTAAAAAATTTCATTTTTCTGAGTTGTTAAACATTGTGTCGTTAGAGACAACAAGCAATTTAAAACTTTAGATTGGATAATAATTTGTAATAAATAAATAAATAATGGAACCACGGGGGGATCTAGCAGTAAAATCCTATCGACTTGTGAAATTTTTTTTTTTGAAATTGATCAAATTTGGACATGAGAGGTTTTCACCCAACTATGATCAAGTACTGATATGCATAATATGTATTCTGTTTATGTATTGTTAATTTATTTATAGTATTTTATAGTTTGTTTTAGGGCTGCACGATAATGGAAAAACATGCGATATGTGATATAGTTGTTGCAACATTGCAACATTGATATTATTGCAATATTTAACATGTACCTAAAAAAATAAAATTTTTATTATCAAATGAAAGAATAACAGTTTTTTCATGTGGGGAAATAAGTAAGATCAACGTATTCTTAGGTAATTCGAACTATTGGATTTTAAGTTTGTGTCTGACTGGTCAAATTCAGGTAAAAGCATAAAATTCCATGTGAAACTTATTGCATGTCTTTGCAATGTGTATATAAAGTCATCTTTTCAGCAACAAGCAATGTTTAAAGCCATATATTATGATTCTACCAACATATCGTGACAATTGTTATCTGAATTTCTATCTCTACTCATCAGCACTCTACATATGAGTCAACCATGAAAACACTGTTACACTGAGATTTTTCATCTGTACGTGAGTTTCACTCTCGTTCATAAAACCACAGTTTTGTTGAAAAACGTGTGTGTGTGGGGGGGGGGGGGGCTGTAGCAGAGAAGCAAGCGGTGAGCGCTAAAGAGCAGGGAAGTCTCATTTCACCCCCTCGCTTAAGAATCCGAGTCACGCACTGACTCACTTTCAAAACATTATTTAGTTAGAATTTTCAATACAATCCTCCTATTGGATGCTTTGGTATAATGAAGTGACTGGAAATTTGAAAAAAAGTGACTTGAGTAAAGGCTCTAAAATGAACTTCAATGTTGAGACGACATGATTCAAAAGGAGGCAAAGGGGTTTCGACAATGACGAAGTTGGAAACGTCTGTGGGTGGAAGCGGTGCTTAGTGTGTTAAGACAAATGAACTATATAAGACTTCTGTGTGGGAAGTGAGAACGGGGGCTACCAGCACTGCATGCTTCATTGTATTCATCCAGTTATACAGTATTCAGTTTCTGGCTGCTCTTCCCTGTATTCTGTAGTCATAATGGCTGCAAGTCGCAAACACAATCTAATGTACAGTAATTTCTGGACTAAAAGCCACTACTTTTTTTACTTGCATTCGACTCGGCAGCTAATATAAAGGTGCGGCTTACCCATCAGATCACAAGGGGTCGTACTATAAAGGAAGCGCAAGAGCGTCAGGCAGAGCAAAACAAACCAAATGAGCCCAAATACAGCAGGGGAAACAGAAGGGGAGCGGGACAATTTACACTCTCATTATGGAAAAAAAAAAGTAGCGGGAACCCAGTGCGGTAACATTAAAAACACCTGCGGCTTATATGTGTGACAAACTCGAGTATTCCCCAAATTTAGCTAGCGCGGCTTATAGTCAGGTGCGCCTTGTAGTCCAGAAATGACTGTAATGAAAAGATAATAACCAAGGCAGCACAGCGGATGAGTGGTTTGCACGTCTTCTTCACAATACTCAGGTTTGGGGCTTGACTCCAAGGATCTGGACTTTGTGTAATGTTTGCATCTTCTCATTATAATTATTATTGTTATTATATATACATTTTTTTTGCCTAAACAAGGAAAGAAAGAAAAAATCTCAAAATATATTACATTTTTACAAAAGTCCACGTTTAAAATGCTGACCCTTCTTCAGAATCGTAAAACAACTCAAAACAATTCAAATTAAAACAGATTTTCAATCAATGTGGGCGAACAAATAAAATATTTGTCAGTTTTTACCACAACTGCAGTATTAGAGGAAATGTTTTATTTGTGATAAATAATCCTTATCTAAACTATTATTAAATAATAATAATAATTAAATAATAAAAATAGCCAAAAATCTGTTTACTGGATTTCTAGAAAGTGGAAAACATCGACCAACTTTCGTTGTTGAATCAATTACAAGGTAAATTCTGTAGAGTAAATTTTTACTCTAAACTGAGTCTATTTGGTCCCACTCTAAATAGAGACAAATTTATACTTGGAAGAGAGTAAAAAAAAAGAAGAAAAAAAAAGTCAATCAAGGGTTGAGAACAAACCCATGACTTCAGGTTGGGAGACAGCCCATCTATTCCCGGAGCCACGCAGCTCCTGCTGTGTGTTAGTGTCGCTCGTGTCAGCTGGAATCTTTGTAACTCAGATCTCCTCTTGGATATAAGCAAAGTAGGAGTGGCATAGCTCAGGTGGTAGAGTGGCAGTCTCCTCAACCCTTGAGTGACTTTTATTTTATTTTTTATTTGACTCTCTTCCAAATGTAAATTTTCAAATGGAGTCTATTCGTTACCACGCTAAATAGAGTAAAATTTACTCTTTACTTATGTGCAGCAAAGTGACACGAGATGGTGAGCCGGCTTCCTGTATGACACCTACATACTGCACAGATTACTTTGTGCAACATTTACAATGACATTTTCAAAAGATCATTTCTTCCCGCTCCAGCTCAACTAAAGGTTGAAACTTTGTGTGTGTTTGCGTGTAGGTGTGTGTCTGACCTCATTTTTTAGCTCAATGATCTGATCCCGCAGCCGGTTGATGTACTGCCTGGAGTCAGAGTGGTTCAGCTGGCCCTGGATCAGCCCTTCTTCCTTCTGAAACACACATAGGGACACAGTCAAGATCTTGGGTTGGATTTGAGGAGCTTGAGGACTAAAAACGTTATGTTCTTGGTAGATGCGAGACAAAGAAGGTTCTGTGGGCCAGGATATTCGTGTATATTAGGCCGGTAAAAGAGAAGAGGTAAGTGCAAAACATCCCACTGTAGATGGCGCAAGAAAGAAGGAGGTCTACTTTTAAGTTGAAGGCCTTTAACTCATTCACTCCCAGCCATTTTCATTGAAGCAATCCCCTTCGCTCCTGGTTGTTTTACGGGATTTTGACTGATTTTGCAAGGCCCACACAATATTGTGTTCTATTGCTATAAAAACATGGAACCTACCAAAAGAAAGATTAGAGTCTCTTCTTTCATCAGGAAAAAAGCTGTTTCTGTTTGGCAGCCATTAGTATTAGAATATAGCCAAGTTTAATCATTTATTTACATATCTGTTTAGAACTGTGGAGAAATTTGCTTTTTGCAAGATGGCCCTGGTTGATCTCTTCTACTCTGCTTTCATCTGCTGGCTGTTTTTGTAATAAGTACCGTTGCTTCATGCATTCTCTTCAGTTCAGAGGCTGCATCAAAGCTTTCTGTATGCGCTCGCATAAAAAAAACTTATAAATACGTCTTTAGGAGCAGGGTAATATTTAAAATAGAACGTATTTATATGTTTTTGGGAGCAAATGTGTTAAATGTTCTTAATAAAAAAAATTAAATTAAATGAAAATTTAATCTTTTGACCTGGTATGGACTATGGGAGGACTTTCCAATCAGGGACAATAATAAATTTATGAAAAGATATGATATAATAGTTCTGGGAATGATGACCGTAATGAGGACAACTAAGTAAATCTTATACACATTTTCTTTGATTAGTGATTTGGAACAGGTAAATCATTGTTTATGGGTGATGTGAGTCAACCATGTCTATTACAAAATTATACTCTATCCAAAGCTGTAGTAAATATTTTATTATTTGAACAGTTATGGTCAAAATGTCCAGTTATCAGAATGCTTGAAATCCTGCTAGGTTTCCAGTTGTTGTTGTTGTTGTTTTTTAAGATCACACTTCCTCAAAATTGTCACCGACAGCTGGGTATTATATAAAAAAAAAAAGATTATAATGTAATGCTCAAACATTTATTAGATATGAAGAATGCTTGCAGGGTAAATGTTTTGGGGACTTTTTACAACAGTTCCACTGATACTTTATTTGTTATTGTTTTATTTTCATGATACATGGTAAGCATCCTGTCGGTTGCTCAACCCTGAACGAGCTATCCATCCTCACCTGTATTTCGAGCTCAGCTATCTTCTGCCTGAACTCGGCCATGGCAGCCATGCTGTCCGCTTCCCTCAGTCGTACGGCCATCACTTCCTCTTTATTCTGTGAAAAGAACAATGTGAGAGGGGTCAAATCCCGTTTGGACCTCTGAATCATCCACATGACTATATTACGCTTTCATTGCTGTTTTTAATTAAGTCTGGTTCTGTAGCATCCATTTTGTCCCTCCCCACCACCCCTCTCATCACACCTTGCAGTCCCACTCGGCCTGTTTCCGTTTCATCTCGTTGAGCTGGGCCTGGAGAGCTTTGTTCTGATTAGATGACATCTGGAGACGATCCTGGAGGGCGGAGCGCTCCTGCTCATGGCGCCCAATCAGTTTGCTGTGGATTGTGTTCTACAACAGAGGAGGGGAAGGCCAGAAAATTTACTAGGTTGATCATCTTGGCCTGTGTTTTACTTTAACTCTATGTTGTTTGTCTGTTTAAGGTTTTTTTTCTGTTTAGCTCCCAGTCTACCATTTTTTTTTTATTATGCACTGGCGTAATGAAACCTCTTGAGCGGAAAGCCGTCATGACGGGAACAATTTCAAATTCAACAAAAATGTTTTGGGTGAAAATATGTCTCTAAAGTCGAAAAAAATAAGTACGATATGCTGCATTTACTTTTAGGCAAAACCTATTCCAACAGTATGAGCAGCCTCACGAGGTATTTTAAGAAAATAACTTAAGAGGTGCACTGCGTTGCAAATGTCCATAGAATTTGATTGAGCATTTCGAACACATCTTTCATAATCAATTAAAACAAAATTCAGTAAAATGAATATATAAATAAAATAAAAATGTGATTTGTTTTGCAAAATTGTTGTGAGTTAGCAGAGCATAATCCTGATGATGAATTTGGCCGGAATCAATTTTAAATGTAACATTAAAAAAAGAAGTAAAAAATAATAATAAGAAGAAAAAGTCTTCAGATGCTAATATATGTCAAATCTAACCAGATCACGTGTTATGCTTTGTATTAGTGCTGTCACTATCCAATATTTTTGCAATCGATTATTTAATCGATTAATCTGATTAAGTTGAATTTTGCATTAAAGTGTATTACAAAAGCATTTTTTTAACCCCTGGGTACTGTTTATTAACCAGTGATTGGTGTTTATTTTGTACTTCGTATTCATATAGTAAATAAAAAAAAAGTGGACTGAACCGGTTACATAGTACAACAGCTGTACTGTACTATGTAACTGGTATAAATACGTTTTAAATAGTTTAAGTGTCCCAAAGACGTGTTTATACGTTTTTTTATTATGCTAGAGCACACAGAAGGCTTTGATGCAGCCTCTCAACTGGAAACAGATAGAAATATACTTTTTTTTTCCTGATAAAAGAAGAGACCTAATCTTGTTTTAAAAAGTAAAAACAGATGTTTGCAAATGTCTTATTTTGATTAAACACAGATGATAATTCTTTCAACAAGGACTACAGAAATCAATGAACAATTACCATTGATAAGCTGAAATCAGAGGATTTGGACAATTTAAAATTATAAAATGGCTCCAAATATTAACACAGTTGTCGATTAATTTGATAATCGATTACTTGTCAATTAATCGCTTAATTTTGACAGCTGTACTTTGTATGAACTCTAACACTTGGAAGAACTACTAGGGCTTGAAATTCCTTTTACTACAATATTCACCAATAGTCTAATTGTATAAACTGTGCCAGACCTGGTAGCCTCCCACATCCCAAAATACATGCATTTTAGGTTAATTGATGACTAAGTTGTCCTTATGTCTGAAAGTAAGTGTGAATGTTTGTTTGCCTATACGTGCCCTGCGATTGGGTGGTGGTGCCTTTTGCAAAACTGAAAGTATATGGACAGCTGCGTCAGACCTGGCTCTCAAGCTGCACAGCCTTGAGTTTGACCTCTCGAAGCTCAGCCTGGGCCTGCGCCTCCCTCAGGCGGATGGTCATCAGCTTGTCTTGCAACTCATTCATGGCGTTCTTCTTTGGCGATTCCTTCCAGTGGCTGCCGCCGCCACCTGTGCTGCCGCTGCGAGACATGTGATGTTGCTGAGAAAAGCATGAACAGACGCACCAAAAAATAAATAAAAAATTACAACTATTGTGGAGCACATGATAAGACAAGAAACAAGAGCGGCTTGTGTGTGTTGTGCGTTCACCTGCCAGCGCTGGTTGAGCTCAGCGACCGAGTCTTGCATCTCTCTGAATGAGCGCAGCGTCTCCAGCTCCCTCAGCTTCATCTGCTTCACCTCCTCCTGCAGAGCTGCCACATTGCTTTCATCAGGCAAACAGCTGCTCCTCTGGATTGTGAAAAAAAAAGAAACAAAAAAAATGTCAAATGTTAGTAAAAATGTGTCTACAGAATACTTCTAGCTGACAATATTCGATACATTTCATGACTTGAACAAAATGAAATGTGTTCATATTTTGTTGCACAACCTTTTGAGGCTTCCTGTGTGATGAATCTGTATAATACACAGGTTCACGTTTTAAAATGAACTACTGAAATAAATTTCTATCATTTATTGAGATTATCACTGAACAGAATTGCACTCCATCATAGGTTGGCAATATTATGCTAATGCATGTAAACGCTCTGCAGGCTCACCTTCTCCAGATCGAGCACCTTGTCTTGCATTTCCTTCATCGCCCCCAGAAGTTCAGCCTCACGCAGTTTGGACTGCTCCAGCTCTGTCTGCAGACTGCTCACAAACTGCTCTGTGTACTGAAACCAGCATTGCACGTTACACAGTATATTTACAGACCAACAAGCAATGTTGATGACAAACTATACATGACTAATAAAACATAAAATCAATAAAACCCTTTATCACACCTTGTTATGGTACCTGCAGGTTAAGCAAGGCAAAGAAAGCTAAGACTTATTAAAAGACGTTTTTTAGCTGACTTTATTTTAAGGCCATTTCCATCAACTTTAATTATTAAATGTGACCATTCTATTGGGCAAACAGCTGCCTGAAGGGTTACTTGGGGTGGGATACATTTTAGAAAATCAAACTCAAAGTTTGAAGGATCTACAATTTTTTTCTTTTATCTAAAACATTAACACATTTTTACCAAACACAAATTTAGGCCACTTTCAAAACAAGCCATTCTAGGTTACAATAAAGCATACATTTCAAACTGACTATAGTTGGCCTCAAGCCAGCATCACTGATCAAATGCCAGGAAATGTCAGCAAACAGAAAGCAACTTTTCCATGCCAGCGTAACACTGCAAACTGCGTGGCTAATGCTTTTCCTTTTAGGTGGATTACAAAAGCATAGCGTGAGTGAAAGACCGAATGTGTCATTTTGGCCATCTCGGCTTTTGTTTATCAAAGAAGACAGTTGGAGCCTGGAGGTGATTCAACTCTAGTTGTGGGTGTTGTGCAATCAGAACTGAATAACATTAAGGAGTCATTATTGGTGCTTGGTTTAACAGAACCAAAGCAATTGGCACAATTAAAAAAATATATACACAGATTGAATGTTTGACATTATCTTATTTTTACAATACAGAGACATGGATGAGAAAAGGCAAAAAGAGCCATGTAAGAAAATGTCACTTTGCTCTATAGTTATGAGATACTTCAACGCCTTATTCCTTCTTAACTTATTTGCTCCCAAAAACGTATGAATACATTCCATTTTAAATGTTTTAAGTGTCCCAAAGACGTATTTATATGTTTTTTTTATGCTAGAGCATACAGAAGACTTTGATGCAGCCTCTGAATTCAAGAGAATGCATGAAGCAATGGTAGTTATTACAAAAACGGCCAGCAGAGCAAAAGAGATCAACCAGGGCCATGTTGAAAAAAGCTCATTTACTCACAGTTCTAAATAGATTTACGAATAATGATGAAACCTAGCTATATTCTAATGCTAATTGCTGCAAAACGGAAACAAATAGAAATATACTTTTTTTCCTGATGAAAGAAGAGACTCTAATCTTTCTTTTGGTAGGTTCCATGTTTTTTATAGCAATAGAACACAGTATTCTGTGGGCTTTGCAAAATCAGTCCAAATCCAGTAAAACAGCTGGGAAGTGAAGGAGATTGCTTCAGTGAAAATGGCTGGGAGTGAATGAGTTAATATTTGGAGTTTAAGAGAAGAATATGCATCTACGGCATTTTGCATTGTGTGTTAGCATGGTGGTTTAGTTAAATACTTGGTCGATTTATTTCTTCTTCTTTTTTTTTTTAAAAAAAACGTATGAGCGACGACTTTCGGATCTTGAGTCACTCCTAATTCGGCTCACGCGTAACTCAATGTACCACTCGACACTTGCGTTCCCGTGATTACCTTTTGTTGTTGCAGTTCTCGGATGGTGTCCTGCGCCTTCTCGAGACCCTCGCTGGCTACGTTGCACTGCTGCCTCACCACCGCCAGTTCTCGCTTGATCACATAGTTCTCCTCCGCTTCCTGCGCCCTGGTCACCTGACCCTGCAATATAGCACACCAGAACAGCATTTAAAATATGAAATTAGACACAAATGAAATCAAATATGAATGTAGGTAAATGGGTTAATAATATTGTCATGCTTACAGGTAACTTGGTTGCATGGCACATGTTCAAGCCTTAAAGGGATGGTTATATTATTTGGGGAAAAAGGGCACTTGCTTTCTTTAAGAGAGCTGGATGAGCAGCCAAGATAATATTATACAGTACTGTAGAATGCTCAGATTTGACCAACAATTTCGAGCAAACTACTTCTACAATGTTGCAAAAGAACAAAAACGTGAGGCTCACACAGGAAGGCCGGAGACAAGATTCGACCCCTAAACCTCAGAACTGTGAGGTAGACTTGCCCAAGAAGAATATATTGTACACCAGAAAATATTCCAGCTCAAGATAGTGCGACATTTAACCTGTGAAATCCAGACATGAGTTATATATGCCACTACAGCTTGTGTTTTTCAAATGTTTTTGAATCACATATTGTTAACTTATTTTGCACAAGTGTATAGTTTCTGTTATAAGAATGAGATTTAGGGGGCGCATCTCTGATGCAACTTTTGCCATGGCTTCCTCAAAGTTCACGAGTGTTGAAAGACTTATGTTTTAATTTACACACTATTATTATGTTAAAATGTTACTTAAAATATTGCTTGTACAGGTTTTTTTTTTCTGGAATTGATTATTTCTTATGGTAGAAATAGTTTTTAAATCTGAACAAATCAGGTTCTGGTACAGACTGTGCTCAACATTTGAAATTCCACTGCATATCTTCCACGAACACATCATATTTAGAAAGACAGAGGAACGGTAAGCTATGTGTAAAGTCAGCAAAACATACAGGAACTGTACTTCTTTTATCCTTATTTGTACCAATTTTTTTTTTTAAGAAAGGATATATTAACTTCTCATTAAAAAAAAGCTAATATTTACCAAATAATTAGTGTACTTACATTCCAAGTTTTACATCATAAAATAGTAGTGGTGTTTACATTCCACATGCAAGAGTACAGCATATACAGTACATTAAATACCATGCACATTGGGACAACATAACAGGTTTGTGGACTGAACATATTCACATTAAAAACGATCATTTTCATGCAGGTTTGATCAAGTTTGGTAAGACGGGCAAGAAGTGAGTTAGTTGTTGAGGAGAGGGCTGTGAAGCGAGCGGGAAAGTGGTTCACCATGTACTCTACCTGGATGAGTCTATCTGCCAGAGCAGCACTCTCCTACAGCGCAATGAAGGGACGCAACAAGATGTAGAAAAACAAGAAGCCACAAAGAAAGCCGAAAGTAGAAAAAGAAAAGATGAACCAATATGTGGGGGAGGGGGGGAGGGGTGAAGAAAAAAGAGGCAGCATGAAGATCAGTCAGAAAATAGCATTTTGGAGAGAAGGAAAAAGAATAGTACATACTACAAACACGCCAAGTTCATCTCTTACCTTCTCCAGGGTTTCAATTCTCTGTTTCAGCAGTCTATTTTCTGTGCGCAACCTCTGAAAACAAGAACAGACAGTTACAAAGCTGTGTTTGGATGGAAAGATGGACTATTAATCATCATGAAGAATTCTGTTGATTGTGTATGTTAGGGAACCGTACGAGGTCCCACAGTCACAGAATAAGTTAAATTCAAGTCACAACTGTAATATCTTCTTTTCCCCCCAAAAAACATATAATAGTATGAGTAGATTTTTTTTGTAATATTAAAAACATCTTTCAATGAGAAAATGAGTCTTAAACCAAGTAAAACATCGAGGAAAAAAAGTTCAGAAAATAGGACTTTTTTTTTTTTTTTTTTTAAAGGTGAAATGTCTAAAGTTATTTTCTTTCAGAATAAAGTAAACAAAGATTTTTTTTTTTTTTTTTTACATATTTGTTCAAATAAACTTCCTAAAATAGCCCCCCCACACACACACCTGTACAATAGACAATAACAACAGATCGTTAAAGGAAATGTTGTCATGCCATTCCATGGGTGAATGTCATGAAAAACATTTGAGCATACACACACCTTGATCTCAATTTGCTCCTCCATTTCTTTGTTCTTGATGGTTGTATATTCTTTCTCCAGCCTGATGAAAACAGAGAAAAACAACAAAGGCTCATATTTTACATGATTAAAAACAATTAAATTGGCTCTGGGTTTTGCTGGAAAAGCTTTCTCCCCGGGCTATGAGGTAACAAGGGCTCTCACTTCTTCATTCTCTTGGGGTTGTATTTGATCTGGTATGCCCTGAGGATCAGCTTGTCCGGGCAGCTGTCAAACTGGTGGGGGATCACCTTCTGAAAATGCTGGAAGACACGAGGAACAGTTGGAGTTAGCGAGCCGCAAAGATGCTCCCTCATTCAAATCAGACAAATTTGCAAGCTGCTGCATTGTCAGCCCACAATAGACTAGCAAGTATTACTACAACCCTTGATGCTCTGCAGTACATCACTTGCATCCATCAAATACACACAATTAAGCATGAAGTTATCCATGACATCTTCAAATTTTTAGTTTATGTGTCTTTTTCCCCTCCTGGAAATTACTTAAAGCTGCTGAATGCAAAAAAATTCAATTCTGAATCGCTACTGCCTCCTGTGGCCAAAAAATGAAGCTGAACACACCCTTCTTCACGTACACAATATTTTTAATCCCGTCTCCCACCCACCCACTTTTTAATGGAAAATGTATAGATAATGTTTATTAGTATTTTTTTTTTGGGGGGGGGGGGGGGTTATTAAAACAAAAGAGGGATAAAATCACCCCTAATGCATTTCAATGGCCGTAAGTTATAGATAGATTTTCGCTATTCACGAGCAATAATCCAAATAAGGGAGTTGAAGAGTTAAGTCAACACTGTATATAGATGCTAAATATGCACTTGCATGTATATAATTTAAATTCTGCACCGGGGACTACTTACCTGTGACATGCCCTCCATGTCCAGCTGAATGAGGTCTGTCTGGTTGTACTGCAGAATGGCCATGCCCACACGGAAGATGATCTCGAGGCCCTTCAGAAAGGTCACACAACTTGGTTTTATATGATGACTCAATACAATCAAAAATATAATCGAAATCCTCCTACCTCATACATAAAAATATCAAATATGCGCGTGGCGACAGGCAAAGGGAGAAAGGTGAGGAAGAGTGTGAGGAACCAGGACGAAGCGTACATGGATGTATGAAAACTCTGGGACCGGAAATGGACGTTAAGCTCTGGAAGTTGTTCCTGATATGACAATAACACACACAAGTTATTTGTAAACAGATGTCAGAAAAAAACTGGTGTTACTTCACTGCCCCCCAGTGGATGTAACCTCCTGCTGCTTGCTCTTTACCTGTAGCAGATATTCAAACTGGTAGATGCAGAGTCCCAGTTCAGCCATGCTGGGTTTGAAGAGCTCTCGCAGACGGTATTCCTGCATCAGACGCACAAACACGCAAAAGGCCTCCTCTTCGGGCATCTGGCACAAAAGTGTGAGTGGAGAGTTCCCGCATTAGTAACTGTAGTGTGACACAGTGACTCCTGTTTTTTATTTTTTATTCTAGTGGGACAAATTACCATGTTGGAATTACCTGCATGAGCAGCAGGCCAACAATGAATGCACTGCCTTGGCAATATCCCACCTCTCGATCTACAAGGGAGTATGCCTAAAAAACATTTTTGCTACATATGAAAACATCTTTTGAAAAACATCTGGGGTTGGCCTGAGAGTTCAAGGCCATTCTGGCTTTTGGAAGAAAAAAAATTCCTAAGTCAAAATGTTGAGAGAGATTTAAAAGCACTGATGTGATTTTACCTTCATGACATTGAAGAGGACCTCCTGGCCCAGGCTGTCCTGACCTTTGAAGAACTCATGCTCCGGGTAGGTACGGGCGATGTCTCTGCGGATCAGTTTCTCGCACGGGGATGACATCTTGAGCAGCTCCGAGTACTGATTCTTCACCGGCATGTCCGTGGCATTGCCCAGCAGCTGCCACACGATGGCCCGGAAGTGATGAGGAATGCCCTTCCGGATCAACTCCTGGAGGACACACACCCATGAATGAATGCAGTATTTATTCATTAAAGCAGGGGTGACAAACTCATTTTGGTCGCAGATGTGGGTTATATGGTAGTTATGGTTTTCATCAGTGGAGAAGATTTATAGTTGGGGTACTTTTTCCTTCTTTTTTTATTTTTATGGAATGGGGGCAGTCTGTTGACCGAGATCAGGGGTCGGCAACATTTACTGTCAAAAGAGCCCTTTTAGGCTAAATAAATAACAAAAAACATTTGAAGACAGTGGCACAAGACAGTGCTAATTAGAGCTGCACCATAACAGAAAAATATGCAGCATCCAATACTTAGAGATTTATTTTCTTCTACCTTTACTCTTCCATTTAAAATTTTTTTGGTGGTGGTGTAATTTTTCAAACTTTGTTTTTCAAACATTTCTAGACATTTTTGCCTATCTGTCAATTTCGTAAATTTTTAACAATTTTATGGACACGGTAATTTTCTACCTTTTCTGGCTATTTTTTGACATTTTTTCTGCCTTTTTTGCTATCCTTTTTCTGACTTTTTGGGCAATTTTATGGACATTTTACGGTTATTTTTGGGACTTCTTTTTTACGGGACATTTTACAGTTACTGTTAAACATTTTCTTTCTGCCTTTTTAAAAATAAATGTTATGTCTGTTGGGCATTTTTTTGTTTTTTTTCTGTTTTGTGTCTGTCTTTCCTCCTACTTTTTAGACATTTTCCTATTTAAAAATATTTAATTATTCATTTGTTTAAATCTCAATCATTAATTAATTTAAATAAAATTTTATCTAAAAATAAAGATAATATAGAAGTATATATAAAAAAATATAGAATAAAATAAAATATCCCTTTACAGGATCCATGTTTTTGAGGAGTTGTAATGTCATAAATGTCATAGTCAGAGTCGTATTTTGTCCTTGTTTCATGTGCTTAAATGTCTCCTTGCTCGTTTTTCCGCTCTCATTTAATCCTGACTCACTTGGCTGTCCCTCCTCTCATCCATCTTGCCGTCCCTGAGGTTTTCCCTTTTGCTGCACAGCACACACAAAGGCCAATGCGACAGAGGCTACTTTTGTGCACTCATTCTGGACATCATTATCTAGCATGTCAGCTTTGTTCCCTTAGAATGATGCGTGTCTCCTCAAGATTATGATCATGTTACCACGGTGATGCAAATCTCTTTTTTTTGCGTAGATCACTGCAGGGAGGGGGCTGTTTGTTTGGCAGTGTACTTGGAAAATCAGTAAGATTACTTGACTGCACCTGCCCTATGGAAAGGTCACCATTTCCTTTGGCTTTATGCTGTAGTTGTAAACTCAAAAAACACTCGAGTTGCTTGTTTATGAAAAGAAAAGGCAGCTGAAAATAAACCGAGGCAGTCAGCAGGAATGAAATCAACCTGCAACTCACCTTGAGGAGCTTGTCCTTCTTGCGTCTCCATTCCTCCCATTCGTTGACAATGCGGCCCCAAAGGATCCAGGTGTCCTCCTCCAGGTGGGACAGGTTTGAGGAGGCCGAAGAGCTCGACACCAGCGACGAGCCACTATTGCGTCGCGAGCCCGTCATGGAGCGCATGGACTTGGAGTCAGCCTCCAGTAACCTTGTAATAATAGATAAGTATAAGATGACTAATGAATACACCGTTTGTTAGCAGGATTACACATTTAGCAAAGAATATAAGGGGAAAATTGAAATAAATTGGTAGCCTTTTTTGTTCCCCAGAAAGACATTATATGATGAGAATAAAGTTGTACCATGAGGATAATATATAATGTATGTAATTGAATGAACTATTGTAATAACAAAGTATTGTTTTTTAAAGAAAATTCTGTAATGTTATGTCATTATGTATGTTAATTTTTTAAAGAAAAAAAAAAGCTATATAATTAGAATACAGGACTACTTAGGAAAAAAAATGGTAATAGTAAGACAAAAAAGTCATGTTTGTATGTTACAATAAACATTTATGATAAAAAAAAAAGGGTCTTACTGAAGTGAAAAGTATCACCAAGAACTAATTTGTAATAAGAATAAAAAAATCTGAATATTGTGACGCATCTTTCAAGGAAAAAAAGTAAATCATGAGAATAAAGTATTGCTTTTGAGAGTAGTGTTTTTTTTTTTCAGAAGAAGTTTATAATATGAGAATAAAGGCATCCTTTACAAGATTAAAGTACAATTTTTTAAACTTTTGAATGAATTAGTGAATATCAAAATTCCCATAGAAGCACAACAAGCTTGGTCTCTTTCTCTAACGTGTTACGAGTTAGCCTCTAGTTAGTGAAATCCCTTACGTTTTATTCCAACATTACAAGTTTATTACCTGCCATTTCCACAATCATAACCATGAAGATTTTTTTTTCGTTTTTGTGTGGCCCTAATACTCCTCGTAAACCTTCTTCAGACTTCCACAAAACGTGCACTTTTGGTAACCTTGCATGGATGTCATTTGCATTTGCTTATGAATAATGCACGAGTTCTAATGACAAAATTCAGGCAAATACAGGAGCTGATCTTAATCGTTCTTGCCAAGTGGTCTTTTGAGTGCAATCACATTTTTGGATGGGAACCAATGACATGTGATACTTATTTTTATGCTACTTTTTGTATTGAAATTATGACATGATTCTTTGCACTGTAAATAATGCAACCACCATTTCTTATCACCTGTTCTGTTCCTCCAGTTTAGCCAGCAGCTCCAGTTCATCTGGGCTGAGGTTCTCGGAGTCCGCCGGGGAAACTGCAGGCGCTGACAACACCGCATCATGGGAAGAGGAATCTGGGCTGAGGACTGGACTACCTGTCGACAGGGGATCTGGATCCAAACCAGGAGGAGAAGAGGGGCAGTCTAGGTGTGTGGGAGCCAGGCCGCAGCCCTCTCGCTCTGGGCTGCCGCTGGGTATAGACATGACGCTTATTGCCGAGTGGGAAGCAGTGCAAGTGGGGACTCTCAAGTTGGTGTCTCCTTCCTCAGGACGTCAGCTGGCTGTCACCTGCCTGGCTGAGGAGCCAAAAGGATCAGAGGTCTTCAAACCTGGTATGGAGGAATGGAGAAATTTTCTTTGAAGGGATACATGACTCATAGAGTCATTTTCAGCCATTTTCAACTTTTTGGCGATAATTTATATATAATTTTTCATGAACAATTAATACCTGTAAAAACTATTTTTTCCAAGATGACATCACTTGCGCTGAGGAAGTAGGTAATGACCAATCATGGCTCAGTTTACTGAGCAAACCCAGAAAACAGGTGAGCCATGATTGGTCGCTAGTTCCTCAGCGCAGATGATGTCATCTTCAGTCGACAGCAAGTGGAAAAAAAATAGTTTCTAAAGGTATCAATTGCACATGAAAAATAATGAAGTTATCAAATTAATTGTGGACAAAATATAAACTTTTCACTACTGAAAATGGACCAATGAGTCAAGTATCCCTTAAAGGTTTTAAACAATGTTTGATGTCACTGCTTTGCCATTCTGAATAAATAACACAATCCCTTTCTACTACTCCTTATGAAGAAAAACTACAAAAATATATTTTGAACAAACTCAACCCAAAAACAAACAAACGAACATTAAGACACGAATGATATAAAACATGAACTGATACTTTCTTTATCATCACTCAGTATTTCATTCTATTTTGAAGGAGATTTTTTTTCCCCGTCATCAAGGGCCAAATATCACAATAGTTTAGGCCTTTTTTTTTTATCCAATGATATATTAGGGCTGCTAGGTTATGAAGAGAATATTAATCGCGATTATTTTTTGGTACAAAACCGTAAAATGTTTAACCGTAAAAAATACTAAAGACAAATAAGATTATTTGAAACACTATTATGCAAGTTACTTTTGTATAAACAAAATGTATTAAATTAATTATTTTAAAATAAAATAAAAAGGTGCAAATGTATAAACTTAAACAGCTCAAATTAGTATATATATATATATATATATATATATATATATATATATATATATATATATATATATATATATTTTTTTACGATTATGCTGATTTTGCAAAAGTGTAATAATTGAAATTGTAATTGAATTTTGTTTCATTGCACAGCCCTATGATGCTGATTTGAATGGAAAGAAGTAAACACTGGAGTAAAGCTGACACGTTGGTAGACATGCCTTAACCGACACCTCCAAAGATGAAGTAACAGCAATTATGTTCTATTGACTCAGCATACTCACGGGCCTTTCTTGAGTCATCACACCGCAGTCAAAACAACCTGCTCTGAAATTAGCAATGGTGTTTTGCAAAGACCTGAATATTAACATGAAAAGAAAAGCTGCTATAATGAGAGTTGAGAGAGTTCAAAAGAGAGGATTTCAGTCAAGTTACTAATGGAAACTCATTTCACACAAAAACAAAACACTTCCAAGTTAATGGAACATGAAGAACTGTTTGACTTTAAGATGATTACGTCATTGTTTCCATGGGTTGTTTAATGAATGTTAAAACATCATGACTGTTTATGTGCTCCACTGTTCCCCAGTTAGCCAATCATTCAGGCTATTTAAGGTATTTGCATCTTGAGCACAACATTTATCTTGCTCATGTTAACCAAGTTTAGCACATTGCATTTCCTCAATCCGGCCCTTTAATTCTCCATTGTTGCATCCATTTTTTATTTTACACATGCATGTTTTGGCTAGAAAAAGGTCCATGTGATCATTTCACACATTGTAGAGAAAAAAAATCATTCTTGCCTGCCTTTATCTGAAGACGACCCACAAACACCGAATCAATCCTTGAGACACAGCTCCTCAAATAGATATATTGTGTTTAATTACAAAGAAAATACCCTGCATTTTACAACCAGTGGTGGATGTAACGGCATTTTAAATAAACAAAGTTACTGTGTTATTTGTTCCCCAGTAATACTTCACTGCCACTGTCTCGCCATCGACCAGGTTAATGTATGCGTGGCAGCCAAAATCATGATGATGATTCAAATTTAACTCTGCCCTACTGCCACCCAACCAAAACAAATAATACATTAATTTCCTCCCCGCATATTTAGCCTCAAATCAAGTTTAACAAACTGGCAACCACATATGAATGGAGGGCATGCTGTCATTGACCACAGGCAAGTCTGACTCATTCAAAAGAATAACAATAATAAATGTATCTAAAATAAATGTTTAATGTAAAAAATAAAAAAAATTAATAAAAAAAAATTTAAAAAAAAAAGAAAAAAAAGGGGAGAACAATGATGATGACATTTCAAATGATCAATACTGAGATCTCCCAAAAAGAAAGAAAAAAAATAAATAAATAATAATAAATAAAAAAAATGGTTCTAAACACGAACAAATGCAATGTGGACTAGCGCCCCATAATGGTTGTGTTCCACTGGATTCTGAAATGGATGTCAAATCATTTGCAAAAGCATCATCTTTGATAAAATTAGAACACAGCCCAGCATATGACACGCACATGCACAACGAAACAAGCAAAGCAGAAAAACGGCAAGGACAGGAGTGCAATAACAGTGTAAACATAGAAAACAGTGCTTGGGATGAGACAAGGGATGCATTCATGCGCAGCAGCCAGCTCATCAAAAGAGCCATTAACAAGCCAATGAGACCAATCACTTTTGTAGCAAGAAAAGTAGTCAACGTGTGCTGCAGAATTTCTCAGACAGAATACATTAAAATGTAAGTCATGTGAATATAATATCTATAACAACTTAAATCTGATGATTGACATATCCTCGCTTCTAAGGTATACTGTAGCTGCTGCGATAGCTTTATACTCAGGGTGGACAAGATTGGTTCACTGAAGGAGAACTCAAAGGATATGATGCTGAAGCAAACATATTCTGAACTGGAAATACAGCAAATACTTTTAAAAACGGGAGTCAAGCAAATGATAAGGCGCTGCATTTAGAATACAGTCTGCTTTGTCAGAGAAGTGGCGTGACCCTTCAGAGATATCTCAGCAACAACAAAGACTGTTCAGTGTCAGGGCCAGAGTGTGAAATGTGTAAATCAAGCATGACTACAGTAGAGTGATACGCTGCTGATGATGCACTTCATCATATGAAGGACACTGTGAAGGCTCCTGACAGAGCGAGGCAGCCCAGATGTGCCGACCATGACTGTGTATGACTGGACGATGACTCAGATGTAAAAACAAAACCAAACCCACCCATAGGATTTGTGTTGCTGTCGTCTCGACATGTTAATTGGTGACTCACGAGTCTCAGCCCATGATTACTGGGTGTCTTCTATGTCCGTATAGTTAGGTGTGACTTGTCGTGTGCTATTATCCAGCGTATTTCCTTTGACCCGGCGTTCTGCATGTACATTTCAGTGCAGAATGTGTCTGATTTACAAAATCTTTGCCCTTGGTAGAGAGAAGCTTCTCATAGATTCCATCTGGCAAGCAGCCTGGGGCACTAGGACTGCTGATCTCCTTTTCATTAACTTGTTTACAATTAAATAATAATCACAATGCTCCAAAACAAAATCCTCAATGACCTTAACTCAGGGATGTGATTTGACCAAAGTGAAATTATCTGAAAATTTAGCCGGGGGTCTGGGGGCCGCTGGCACCCAGCTAGGTCCAGGAGCCCCCCGGAGCTCATGGGTTTTCCGTGTTTTTAAGTACTTTCAATGCACTCACATGACAAAGAAATAGACAAAACAACAGCATAAATTTTCAATGTATATTGAACTATCCCATATAAAATGGCAGTTTTAGTCAACTCAAAATCAGTCACATTCAAAAACATTGGACTGCCTTTGCTTTTAAAAACTATCACTGAGAATATCATCATATCTAACTAATGTGATTACTAAGTTAACACATAAATAATGTTGAAGAGTTCAAATTTCATGTAAAGTAACTCATATTAGAGCATACCACAAATGTCTTTGTTATAGCAGAAGATGTTATCTGTCGGAGTCATGTGCATACACAATGAACTACTAAAAAAAAAATAAAAAAAAATCAGAATTTTTTTTTTTTTGGGGGGGGGGAGATAAAAAAAAGCGGAATTCCGCGAATTAGCGGAAAAATCACATCCCTGCCTTAACTGTTTCCTAAAATGTAAATTTGCACATTTCTTCTTTGTGGAACTAAAATGGTCATTTTCTTCCTTTTGCGCAGATGGTTCTCAGCTACATAGTGACAACCTCATGCCGAGAGATCCTTCAGAGGCAGACTGATGTGTGCGTATGTGTGACTTTGTTGTATTTTTACCGTGTGAATGCTTACGTTGACAACGCCATCCTCAACGAAATGTGCCCGAACACAGAACAGTTGTAGTTCCAAAACGCTTAGGAGTTTTTCACACACACAAAAAAAATCTATTGAAGTTGAACTCCTCTGATGTTGGCCACTGGTGCAAAGTTTTAGCTTTGGCACCAGACGTTGCCACAGTCATTTTTCCTGGGCGTGCATGTAGCCAACAAAAAAAGGGCATGTAATTGAATAATAAATGTCAAATGTAGGTCAGAATAAGGGCAAAATCTGAGCCGCTCGTTTTGCGAGTCTTTAAAGCATCGGTGTCCGAACTTTTTCCTGTGAGGGCCGCATACAGAATAATCAAAGAATGCCATGGCCACTCTGACATTGTCTGACTTTATTAAACACGCTAAGACTAATAAGTCAATCAATTATGTATTATAGTTATTTTAGCGGGCTTTTAGTTATTTTGAAACAAGACAAGCAGTTTGGGATTTAAATGATTTTGGGGTGGCCCACACCCCTGTATCCCACTAGAATAGATCCACCCCAGTGCTGAGCCAATCTCCACAGTCAGAATCAAAGGAAGAGTAAATTGGTAATAAATGACAATTTTTTTTTAAGCAATGTTTTACTTGAGGATTTTAGGTTATCATTAATGTGATATGTTCACAAATCAGACCTTGACACAAACCGCGGAACATGGAGGAAAACATTTTTTGCTTCTGAACTGAAATATCTGACTTCATTAATTAAATTAAAAAGAGAAATATTTCATTTTTTTTGTTTTGAATAGTTTGTTTGCATAGCTAGAAAAGCAAGCTGTGTTCAAATGTATTTTTTCGTATTTGCAGAGGGCCGCTAGAAAATGGACAGCGGGCCACAAATGGCCCCTGGGCCGTAGTTTGGACACCACTGTTTTAACTCATACAATAATGAAGTGATTGGGGGTGCCTCACACATCTATTTTTTTAACATTAAATGTTAGCCACTAAATGAAAAGTCTAAAACACCTTACTTTTGACAATAAGAATGTCTTTAACAAATAGCTCACAGCTAGTGCTATTAGCTAAAGCCAAAGATCAAGCAAGACGAGTTACTGTTTTGACACATTGTGAAGTCCATTGAAATTTCGCTTGGTGCCAGTGTGAAATCTGAGTTTTAGTGGGCCTTCAGTGGTACACAGTATTTTTCTTAAAAATAGTGAAACGTATTGCAGTCAGAATTGAATGTTCCCCTGTGTAAGAAATAATTTCCACCTTGATGATGTGCCAGCTCCTCCCCCTGCCCACCTGTCCATACTTTGGAGACTCAAGGGCGCTCCATCAGCCTTGCCTCCAGGCTGACCTCTTCGTTAATGTGTGGCTGTTCCGACCCATGCACTCACTCATATTTGGCTGCTGACACGTGTTCTCATTTCCACACAGTTCACCTACTTTGACCACTGTCTTTGAGCCAGATGCTAGGCCTGATATTGCTCAAAGTGGGTTTTTGTTTTCCGTGACTTTGCCATTTGTGAAATGCACAGGCTGCACTAATCCAAATTGTTACTTCTGCTTGAAAAGGGGGCTAGATGATTGAATGTGATGCTTTTGCTGTATGGATTCTGCACCGGTCAACCTGGACAAGATCTGAGGCGGACCACTTCCTTGGAGGCGTTTCTGTGGAGAACTCTGCATCGACCAATCAGGCCGAGTCTTTGCTTCAACTCATTAAATGGACTTTCATGGTGTGTAAGTTAATATTGTACAGCACAATACGGTGTAAAATGTTGCCCCGCAGTATCCAGTGCAATTATGCGGGACGTGGGATCCCTCCATCTGTGGTCTTACAACCCCCCCCCACCCCCCCAATAGGGCTTTGAGTTTTTCCTTGCCCGATCAAGAGGTTTAGATCTTTGTCAATTGTGGGCTTGTGAAGCCCTTTGAGACTTTTTTTGTGTGATTAAGGGCTATACAAATTAATGTATTTATTAACATGTTAACTGCATTGGAAATCCCACTTAACAGCATCTGATTATGGTCTTCAAAACTAGATCTGGATAAATCTTATGATTCCAAAAACTGGGAATGGCTATTGATTAATTCAGGACACAGCCTGCTGTCCACTAGCAACCTGACAGTCATGGATGTGTAAATGATTTTGATTTAATGGCTGAACCCATGACTACTATGAGGTTATTTAACTAAAAACAAACATGGGGAATAATATTTTCTCAATTTTGGTGCCTTAACTGACTGCATGTTTATCGTGACAAATGCTTTCCTGTACCGAATCCAGTTAATAGCATCACTCTCCAGATAATAGGCTCCCTTGAGTGCTGCTGTGAGCGGAAATGGACTGGAAATAGCCACACAAACCCATCAATTACTTTGCAGTTGTCGTTTGGACTGTTTAAGTGCTAATGCTGACATGCTTATTTATCACCTTAGAATTCTTGACCAAGCAGATCGAAACATCCACAATGACACGTGATGCATGAAGGATTATTGGCAGCTCCAAATTAGATGTCACAACAGTTTGCCAAGTCCGAGTGTATGCTGCACTTAAGTAGTATACATTTCATTTACGTCTCCGCTTCCCGTTACAGCATTAACTAGGTTTTAAACATGACGAACACAAACAATATTTTGATAGTTGCTGGGAGCTTATTTAATCAACTGCATAGAGATCTATTAGGTGTAAGGCGGTTGTTAGAAGACTATACATCCGTCTAATTTCCATTGCACTTGTCCTCATTCAGGGTCGTGGGTGTCAGTGAGCCTATGCCCACAAACAATGGGTGAGGGCCAAGGTAGGGGTGCACTGCACAATATATGTGGTATATGCGGTAGATGGAATAAATATGGCCTGCGGTAGATGTCGATCAAGTAAACATGATAGCGCTTGTTGATGACATAATCGTATCTGCTAGGATTGCATAGTGCACTGGTATGTAAAAAAAAATACTGCAATACCTCTTGTTATTCTAATAAGAGGCAATGTGTGCTTGCTTGAAAATATTTGTCACTACCAGTTGAAGTTTACAGTAAACCTGACAAGTGAAAGAAATGGAATTAGACAAAGTTCCACTTGCTTACGAAATGCCATAGACAGCTCACAAAAATTAGCATAGGCGTTAATGATAAACCTTCATACAGCACAAACGGAGTAGCCCTGAGTGTTATACACTTCTCCTAGTTTGCTATTGATGAGAAAAACAATTGCAGGTCGCATGCAGCATTTTTTAACTTACAAATGCATACCTAATATTGTTTTAATAAAAATACAAAGAATAAATTTAAGTTCTATATTTTGCCACCCACAATTCCACTGCTTTTACTGATGTTTTAGGCTTTTGCCATTGTATCGTTTGAGTACTATAAATATTATGGTACTTTATACAGGTATAGTATCGAGTCAGAATTTTTGTATCATGACAACACTGCCTCAGTTGTTACTTTTTGTTCACAACCTTTAACTCATTGAGATTTACGATCTCTTTTGCAAAAGTTTGAAAATGGCTTCAGCACGTCTGCGGCTGTCTATTTAGCACAGCTAGCGGCTGTCATTAAAGGTGCGAAATTCCCTCGAGTCCCGAAAGGCATCCTTGCCTCCATGGCGGCGGATAAACTATATCTGAGAAATATCATTCTCAGTAAAGGACAACAAAGAATAGCTAAGCATTTAACACAGGAGGAGAGTGGATGGGATAAGATGGATAAGCCATGTTCACCGCTAAGCTAATGTGAAATCAAGACTAGAGTAGGGTTGGCCTAAAATTCATATCACATTATACATTTTTTGCCTTTACCTTTCACATAGCTGTATAAATTGTGACTTAAACTTAAGAGTAAAAATAATAAAGGATTTCTATTTCAATGTATAATGTGATAGAAATTTTAAGCTATATCACCCTGATAGTGAATAAAGTGAAAGAACAAAACGAAGAAAAAAATTAATAGTCAGTTTTACTGAAGTTCCCCAAAACATTTAAAGGGCTATATTTTGATTCCTGCCCAATTTACTTATTTGGACACTGTTTGCATATTGGTATGACTCCAAGAAGCAGCAGACAGCGCAGCACAATTCAGTCAATGTGCAGTCAACGGTGCTCGTCATATCCAGTTACAAAAGTGCAGCCTACAGGAACAATAAGATGGAGTACAAGAGCAATCATACAGCGAGAAGAGCTGCTGCTCTCGAGGGCAGTTCAGCAAGCTGCTCCCTGTCAGCAATGAGAGGAAGTCCAACCTTTGGATTAAAGTGTCTATCTGTGGTTAAAAAAAAATACCAGAAGCTATCTTCATATTCATATAGTTTGTAAACCTGTTAAAACATACAGTACATAAAAGTGTCTCATTCACACTCAGACAAACATACAAAATTCTGATTGCTTATCCCAAAGACTTTGTAACTCTCACATAGCTGTGTTATGAGGCCAGAGTAGAGGCAAGTACTGAATGAATGAGATAAAGGGGTGAGTGAGTCACAAGTGTAGTATGTCTTTTTAGGGTCTGTGGCCATGAGATAACGTCAAGAAGACTTAAAGTACTTCAAACAAAAAATAATCAACATCACCAGGAAGTAAGTTATACTCAGGACGGAAATGTGTGACACAGTATACCCTTTGCACATTACAAGGATTTTATCTCATTGTACTCATCACTTCATCAGTGGTTCAAGACGTGATTACAGTCAAAAGACTATGATCAATGACTTGGTACAGAGATATATTGAGTAGTCATGTGATGGAAGAGTGATTTCCAAAGTTTTCCAGGTTACCATATATAGTAGCAATTTCCCTCCATGGCTCTTGACGTCCGCTATTCATAAGGAATAGCAAAAATCTGTGTAGAAATGCATTGGAGAAGAAAATAATACATTTTTAACATTAAAAAAATATTTAAAAATGTGAAGAAAAGAATACATTTTTAACATTAAGAAAAATATTTAAAAAAACCCACAGATAATCATATTTTATTTTCTATGAAAATGGGGGAAGGGATAAAAAAATTATTGAAAAAATTGAAAAAAATATTGAAAAAAGATCAGCGAATACTGTAGGTGAATTAGCGAGTGTCGAAACGTGACCACATGGGGGTCCACACTCCACTCCACTGCATATCATTTCCACAACAATGTGAATTTAAAGGTGAACGCAAGACAAAAACAATTGTATGCAACAATATGCTCTATGTGACCCCACTAATCGAAATATGGATTCTGCTTAATATTGCGTCAGTGGAATAAGAATTAAGCAAATTAATCCATCCATTTTCCTCCATCTCAAGGGGCTGCCATTATGGCCTTTTACCGCCCTCTGCTGTCGACTGAAATTGACATCAAACTTCCCTCGGGCTCGCATTAGGAATGTCACGAGACCAAATCCAGAAACCAGACGACCTGTGTCTATTAAGACACTAACGCAATATTTATCAAAATACCAAGTTTACACTTGTGGGGACAGAGAACATATAGACTTTTCCGATCATCCGGGCATTTCTGATATTTCCCGCAATGCAAATTCTTCCTTTACACGGTGAAAACAAACGACATATTGTATTGCTGTTGCCTGTGATTAGCATACAAACCATGCGGATTGTTATAGTAGTCATGTCATCACATTTCGAAATTAAAATAATCCTCACAAATCAAATTACAATGATCAAGAGCGTCCTTTCACCAAGTAACTTGTGACATAAACTCGTAATTGTCCATTGCCAAAAAATTAATTTGTAATCTCATATGTTGTATGTACATTTTGACGAATACCTGGAAGAGGAAGAAACAACTAGTAGCCTATCAATGTTTACCCTCAAATATAACGGAAAACTGTAGTTCCTCAAATAGGGGCCCTTGTTTTGCTTTAAGCCCTGTGCTCCAATTAGTTGCCAGGTACAAAATGAGTCCCTCAAATCCAGCAAGTCACTTTTTTTCCCCTGAGAAAAAAATGAGTACCAAGTAATTGTCTTACTTCATAGATTTCATTGTTCCAACGCAGTCATTTAATATCATGTCATTTTCCATAATAGACTAGTCACAGTCACCAACATGACAGCTCATCTCCCATATCAGAGCAGGCCTGCTTTGTAACTAGGATACTAGCAGTCAATCCACGGCTGAGGCGGAATTAACATCTGTGGTTTTAAACGGCATCTCCTCCCGGGAGGGAGTGCATAGACCACCGGCTTCCCACGACAGCAGCGTGATTGTGTAACAGCGTAAAACGAGAGCAGGACAACACAACAGGCATGGCCATGCGACATAATTTCCCTGCAAATAAGAAGATGATTGTGATGCATAAACCGGGTATGCTAATGAAAGTGAATGTCGGCGTCTTGTTTAACAGGACATGCGACGGAATGTAGCACGGAAAATGAGCACGCATAATAATGCTACAACGAGGAGGAGTAGAACATTTTAACATTTATGCCGACATCCATCGATGTTTAAGCTAGGTGGGCCTGCGTTGTAGTTTAGCAGTGCAATTTGACACGAACCACCAAGGTGGTCTCGCAACAACATTGTCAACTAGCTAAATGAATACAAATATAAAACATAAACGCTTACCATACGCGTTTTTCCATATCGCAGCAGTGCAGTTTCAGTGTCCCCTACCACAGCAGCGTCTAAATATCAACACTGGCCGTGTTATCTGCCAATTAAAATCTTAATAGACCGTCGAAGGAAACACACTCGGATAGCGTCCAACGAAGTGCCATCCCTCCCGGCGCTGCCAGCCTCGACAGCTGCGCTCCAGACAAATTGAAGCCACCAAGTAATGTGTTAGTTAACGTTTGTATATTTTTAGTTCAAAATCGGCGGAAAAAAAACAACATGACAGCAACGCGGTGTAGCCGCCGACTCAACAGGGGAATCGGGGCAAACGGCATCAATCACGACGAGGAAATCATTTAGAATGGCTGGCATTCGGCAGCCGTCAAGGGAGGAGCGAGCCAATCAGCGTGGAGAAATGGGATTGATTGGCAAGTCACCGGCCAATCGCCTGCCGAAACTACAGGCGGTTGCGTGGAAGAATTGCGACAGCAGCCAATCACCGTCGATATTTATTATGATGAAAGGCGGGGCTTGCAGGTGTTGCACAGAGGTGCACGCATAGGAATTGATTGAGATAGATAGATAGATAGATAGATAGATAGATAGATAGATAGATAGATAGATAGATAGATAGATAGATAGATAGATAGATAGATAGATAGATAGATAGATAGATAGATAGATAGAAAGAAAGAAACATACATACATACATACATAAGTGTAGGCACATAATAATATATTCAAGGGTAAAACTGTACTTAAAATTGAAATAAATAGCTCTGGGTATGTAATAACAAGAGTCATAAATAGCCCATGCTTCACTTTAGTTTAAGCATGACTTAGTAATGACACTTTGAGATCATGGAACATGCACCACTGCAAGGTCGTAAATTGAGGTAAATGTCATAACTGTTTATGAATTGGTTAAACATACTTTGGATATAATGCAATGCTTTCCACTCTTGTGAGATAGAGAAATAATAATAATAATAATATATATGTAACTGAACTGTGAATTTCTATGGTAATATTTGCTGTTTGCTGCTATTTGGTGTTGCATATCGGTTAAGACACATACTTTGAGCATCCATGTTTTTGCACTCCAGTAATCTTACATTAAAAATGACAATGTAGTAGTTTGAAACTATGATCTAAATTATTTGCACGTGATTTATTTTCTAAAGCTATTGGGAGGAGAAAAAGCTTCATGCAGCTTTAGTCATGGGGTTGCCCAAATTCTTTTTCATCCTTTCCATTTTAAGTGCTGTGCCACCATCTTGTGGCATCAACACGCAGCTGCTCCCGCTGAACGACAGCTGGAGGCCCACGAATGATAACTTCAGGATTATTTGTACATTTTGAATATGCTAATAATCCTTTTTGTGATATTTTATTAGATGCCTTCATCGTGGCATTTAACTAACTTAACACATTATACTACATCTAAAATAAAATATCAAATTACGTGGAGTCTTGCATTTGTTGCTTTGCTTATAACACGGTAACGAGCGCCCAAAAATTTGCCGTTGCCGATAGGTACTTGAACGCACCGCGGATGTGTGCCGCTCACTGTGCCGTGAATACTTGCTAGCGTGCAGAGTCATTTCATCGACGTCGGTGGGACAAACAAAGAATAAAGCTTTTGGAAGGTAATTTACGATCGTTTCATATGTCCACACCAACGGGTCGCCATGCTAGTATGAACACACGTAGCATTTGTTTCAATTTACTCGTAGTTATTATAAAATATTATGTAATTGTAAAGTAGGCCTCAGTTGATGGTTGCGCGCTGGCTAGTAGGCTAACCGAGATAAGCTAACCGCGTTGATGCTCGGTCTAGGAATTCGACCGAAATCGTCTTTTGGGTATCAATGTACCGCGAACAAATCGTTATTTTTAAAAGTACAAAACGTGAAGTCATGCCAGCGTCAGTGAGTTGTAGCATTGGCGGTTGATGAATTAAAATCGTGCTTCGCATTTAGCCGCTAGCTTGCTAACTAGCTGCGACGAAGCGTGAAATGGCTCCATTGAGCACGCTGTACGTCGTTCTACACTAGCGAAGCGGGGTATGTAATTAGGCCTAATAAAACACATCGGATAGGTATAATAATTAATCACTTGGTTCGAAAACTTTACGTGCACGTTTGATGCAGCTCTCGTATTTGGAGCTTGTTGCGAATTAACACACTGGAAGCGTTCAATTGAAATGTAAACGCAGTGGTTTAAACATACGAAGTCTGCTCAAGTAACAATGAAAATGTTCCTCTACAAATGCAACAGTAGGATGGAATAATTTCCTCTTGGAGGAGACGAATCCACATGAACTGTTTTCTTATTTGCACCCACGGGATTTTTGTCTTGATTTACACTTTCTGCTTTAATCATGAGAGTTCCAGTTTAGCAGGGTTAGGAAAATATATCAGGAAGATTAACACATCACTCGGGAGAGTGCTCTCTGCCGCCCTTATACTCCTGTTTGTATTAAATTGTAGACTTCTAGATCCATTTCACAGGCGTTAGAATAAAATAACCATTGTGAACTTTCCCCCCTGTAAATGGGCCATTTTGAACAAGATCATAATATGAACTAGTAAGAAATATATATATATATATATATATATATATATATATATATATATATATATATATCACAATGCTGTAAAATGAACATTGCCTACACAGCTGATCCCGGTATGTTTTACTCACTCACAGATGGCTGAAGCTGACGTTGACAATGAACTTCTGGACTATGAAGAGGAAGAGGAGCCCCAAGGAACCCTGGAGAGTTCGACCCCGGCAAACAAGAAGGCCGTGAAGGGGTCGTACGTATCCATCCACAGCTCCGGATTCCGAGATTTCCTCCTCAAGCCCGAGCTCCTCCGTGCCATCATTGACTGTGGTTTTGAGCATCCATCTGAAGGTAAATGCTGTGCATATACTGTACCAGAATCAATTGGGGTTAAGCGTTGTTTTTCGCTGCCATGAGTTTATAGGAAAATTTGAAGCCTTGTCTCAGTGCAACAGACTTGGCTTGCTCAGATTCTCATTTTTTGCAAATTATCAAACACTTAGGGGAAATAGTTTTCAAAGGTGAAATTCTATGTACTATAATTCTCAAGATGTCGAATTTGGGTTTTTGTTAGTTGTAAGCTTCAATCAGAATTCTAAAAAATAATAAAATACAAAATATTTCTGTGTGTAATGACTTAAAATAAATTAAGTTCCCCCCAATTTTTTTTTTTTTAGATGCATGTGGGTTCATCAGCAACACAATGTACACCCTCTTCATGGGGAATTTAAAAAAACAACAACTCAATGTTCATATCTCTCCAGGTTCACAGTTTGATTTTGATTTGAATGTTACTGTGATACAGTTTATGACAGTTTGTTCCTGCTGTGGCGGCATAATGTATAGTAGTCTTAACACTGTTCTATGCTAACATAATAGTGCAGTTATTATTACAGTAAATATTGGTTTAGAAAACATTTCAAGGGCCATGTATTTCAAATATGTCTTCTCTGAATGTTTTTGTGTGTGTGTTTGATTGTTGATAAGAATGTTTTTCTGTCAGGTTATCCATATTCATTATGTCAAAAGTGTGAACTTTTTCTAGTCTCTTATCAGCCGTTTTGTTGTCTTTTCAGTCCAGCACGAGTGTATCCCTCAAGCCATCCTGGGCATGGACATTCTGTGTCAAGCCAAGTCCGGTATGGGAAAGACGGCCGTGTTTGTGCTTGCCACCTTGCAGCAGATTGAACCTGTGGATGGACAAGTGAGTGCACCTTTTACATTATTTCCTATGGTACTGATTGTTTTAAAATTAGAACGTGGAAGTCTAGAGGAGTGAGAGAGCAGATTTTTTTTTTTATCCTTGAAGATTTCAGTATGATTTAGAAATAATGCGACAAAATGGCGCTAAAAGTGAGGCTAATGTGTGTTTCCTACATGCCAGGTGTCCGTCCTGGTCATGTGCCACACTCGCGAGCTGGCCTTCCAGATCAGCAAAGAGTACGAGCGCTTCTCCAAGTACATGTCCAGCGTCAAAGTGTCGGTCTTCTTTGGCGGCATGGCCATCAAGAAGGACGAGGACACCCTGCGGCAGAGCTGCCCGCACATCGTGGTGGGCACGCCCGGGCGCACCTTGGCCCTCATCCGCAACAAGAACCTCAGCGTGAAGAACATCAAGCACTTTGTACTGGACGAGTGCGACAAGATGCTTGAGCAGCTGGGTGAGTGATGCGGATGGTTGGCAAACCCCAAAAAAGTGTAGTAGATGTAGAGCGTTCACCTTACATGCTACAGTTTATCCTGAGTCTGCTACAGTTAGTGTTTGTTCGTGGAATTTTTGTACAGTTTTACTATAATGATGCAAGGATTGTGACCCCTAGTGGACAAAAATATTTGCACCTCACGGGTGGTATTGATTGATAATGCAAAATCAATTATTATCTAATTCATGGCTACAAAATACTTGATAGCTTCAGCCAGAGTTAAAAGTATGTTGGAGCGGTGATGCCAATGTGGCTGCATGTCTTTTTGACAGACATGAGACATGACATCCAGGAGATCTTCCGGCTGACGCCCCACGAGAAGCAAGTCATGATGTTCAGCGCCACGCTAAGCAAGGAGATCCGCCCGGTGTGCCGCAAGTTCATGCAGGACGTAAGTTGTCAACTTGGTCACGTACGACAGTTAAAAACAAACAGAGATTTTGCTGAAAGAGTTAATGTAACACACTCAGCAATTTTAAAAACAAACAAGTTCAAATCAAAAAGTGGAACTTAAGGCAAGTTAAATGCAAACCTTTCCAGAAGGCAAAGCCTTACCAAATTTCTATATTAAGAATTCTATTTATGTTGATATAGTATTCTAACTTGAGATTGTAAATTTAGTGTTTTTGGTAAATGTTGGCAATACTAATTCAAACTATAAAAAATAAAATCACGGAATATTCTGATCTTATAATTATAATATATATATACACAGTAATAGGCGAGTTTTACTTTGAATTAAACAATGACTTCTTCTTCTTTTTTTTTGCAACTTTAAAGGTTGCGCTCATGAGTCCAAACGAAACCACACACTCGTGCTGTTCATTTTGTGTCTCTTCAGTGATGTGGCCCTCTAGCTTTGCCCAATTGTGGCTGTCAGTGCCATAAGTGGCCATATCAGAGGGCTAAAGTGATGCGCTTGGGTGGCAAAGCCAGGGTCATCCTCACTCCTTAGCTCTCATGCTGCCCAAGACAACACACACACGCACTTCCAAGCACATAACCTGTAACAATGCAATGGTTAGAGAGACTAATGTCATCTCATGTTGTAGCCCATGGAGGTGTTTGTGGATGATGAGACCAAGCTGACCCTTCACGGCCTGCAGCAGTATTACTGCAAGTTGAAAGACAGCGAGAAGAACCGAAAGCTCTTCGACCTGCTCGACGTGCTCGAGTTCAACCAGGTATGGAGATTAAAATGCAGCGCGATGAGATAAATGTGAACTTTTAGAACGATGCTTACTAAAAGTGGCGTGACTTGGTCCCATCAGGTGGTGATATTTGTCAAGTCGGTGCATCGCTGCGTGGCGCTGTCCCAACTGCTGGTGGAGCAGAACTTCCCGGCCATCGCCATCCACGGAGGCATGGTCCAGGAGCAGAGGTGGGAGCCTGTCATCTTATTCCTTATTTGGCGAAAAGGGGGTTGGGTAAATCTACCCTTTGCTTCTAGAACAAGCAAATTACAATGACATTATTATAAAATAATTTTATTTATTATTTTTCTTTTTGCTTCTTGACAAGCTTTGAAACATTTTCCCTTTAACATCAAATCCTACAAAACTTTTTTTATTTTAAATTACTTCTCCTAATGCAAACGTGATCCTTAAATATTTTAAAATGATCAAATGAGCTCCTCTGAATATTTGATACCGACTCAGAGATCAAACCCACGTTAAGGGCCAAATAAGCAAATATTTTAAAATGAAGCTTCAAGCAGTTTAGTGCCACTATGTACATATAATCCTTTAAGCAATGGATATTTGAACACAAAAAATGGAGCAACTCAACTGACATTAGCGGTACTTCGGTCATATCTGTCCTGATGAGAGATGAGCCTTATTAAGCAGTATGGCCGTCTATCTACCGCCCCCTGGTGGCCACACCTGATGGAGCAGCAAGAAGATGCTGTTTAATTAATGCAATGTGTTTTTATGACGTACTTTGTTATAGAGTGCTATTTTTCCTCATTAAAAACATGAGCATCTGCAGGCTAAATTGTGATCCAATACCTGATCCTTGAGGTACTCCATATGATAATAACTCCTCCTTATATCTGCTGTTGCAGGTTATCCCGGTACCAGCAATTTAAAGACTTCCAACGGCGGATCCTGGTAGCCACCAACCTGTTCGGCCGAGGCATGGACATCGAGCGGGTCAACATCGTCTTCAATTACGACATGCCCGAGGACTCCGACTCGTACCTGCACAGGGTCAGTTGCGGTGTAGTAATCCCTGTGTAGTGGTTTACTCACCCCCATAAATCCCTCTCACCTTTCCCCCTGTCCTCTTCTTTGCAGGTGGCTCGCGCCGGCAGGTTTGGCACCAAAGGCCTGGCCATCAGTTTTGTGTCCGACGAGACTGACGCCAAGACCCTGAACGAGGTCCAAGACCGCTTTGAGGTCAACGTGGCCGAGTTGCCAGAGGAGATTGATATCTCCACTTACAGTGAGTTCTGCTTGATTGCATCATCCATCTTCTCAGCAATGAGGGGTGACTAATTCTGCACTAATGTAACACGCATGCCCCATTTTTAGCCACAACAGAATGCATCTACTGCTCAGTCTGAAGCCTCATTTTGAGGTCGCAATTTAAATGATGCTATTAGTAATATACCGTTGGGCTAGACGATAAGATTCAATATTTTTACAGTGTTTCATTTGTGTCACTGCTTCCTTTTCTCTCTTTTTTTCTGCAGTTGAACAGTCCAGATGAATCAGAAGTTTCCAGTGATGATGTTGACCCTCTTGCGTTTTTTTTTTTTGTTAAGGAAAACAAGAAGCAATGTTTCACTGCCATTACATGTTGGCAAGTTTAATATTTCTTTTTTCATTTTAACATGTTGTTGCTTGTTGTAGTGTTTTTCTTTTTAAGCAATGATGCTTCGTTGAGGAAATAAACATTTTATACCTTATTTTGTTAGTGAAGTGTTTATTTGCATTAGATTTGGCCAACTACATAATTAAAACAAAACTGTTATTAAAGTTCAAAACATTTAACCTGTAAATGGTTATAAAACATTTTGATTGTTCTTTCATATTTTTCCCCTGTTAATGTAGTATGGTACCCCGAGGGCTTTATAAAAGCTGGTTCATGGATCAATCATCCATTATATGAAAATCGAGCCAAGTCCCTGAGTTAAGTCTGTATAAGGTGACCCTGTCCAACAGAGGGAAGTGTTTCATCAAGTTAAGATTTAAAACGCTTAAAGGCACTTTTGACATCCATACTCATTTGTCGCTACCTACAGAAAAATCTGAAATATACATATCAAATATTAGACTTAGGTTGAGTAAACCATTTATTATAGAATCAACTCTAAAGCAGCATGGACTAAAAAAATACTTGAAAACAAACTCAACAACGCCCACCAAAACAAAAAGCTTTTGCTGGTTGTCAGGGTTATCAATGCAGCACAGGATGATACAGTATAGTGTCAAAAGTTTGTGGCTTCAGTGGGGTACACTCAAAGGTTAACCTGCGGAATGTGTTGTGTTAAGAGTGTTCCATACTTACGACTGCGAACCCATACCATTCACTCGGATAATTTAGAGGGAGTTGGAGTACCCGGAGAAACCCACAGTCCCACACAAACACAAACCTAAATCTAAGAACTGTTAAGCAGATGTGCCAACCTAAACCGGCGATTAACAATTCCACGCTTTCTTCTACTACTACTACTATGATAACCACAGCACCAGCCAATCATATTGCAGCGGGCTGCGTCTGCATTCGAGGATGGTCGGAAGTCGCAATTTTCCGAGCTCAAACCAGGAAGTGTGTACGAGAACGCCACCTCGAACTCGGAAATTCCACTTGCGAAGTTGGAAAAAAAAGCACCCCGACTTCACGATGGACTATAATGTGACGTCACTCTACAATGGCGACCCCGTTGGAAACACACAGGCCGTGAATGGTAAAACACAATATAGTCGAGTATAAAACTAGATGGCTTTCTTCATTCATAAATATTCGAGATAACTTCAGTAACACAACGTACGTGACAGAATGCCGCTATCTCCCTCACTATACTGTGAACTACTGAACTGTATGAAATGCTAATGAAATAAGATTTAAAATAAAATAAAGCAAAATTGCGATAAGGCAAGTTTGATGGAGGTCAAAATTAGTTTTGAGGACCAAGATATAAAACAATTTATCAATATCCACCATTTTCGTTGTTTACTTTAGCCTCGAACGTTTTCGGGTCTGGGAAAAAAACAACTTGGATATATCCAATTTCCGACCATCCACGAATGCAGCATAACTTCACCTGCCAGATTGATAATGTGATTATCTTGCTTCAAGAGTAGTTCAAACTTCATATCGTCTCAATTCTGAATATTTAGTCGTTCTACAGAGAGGATAATTAAGGAATATGACTGTAAGTACTGTTATGTAGTTTGTCAAAATGTTACATTTTTGTGACAAATTTCTGTTTCTTAAATGGTTGAATTGCGCAGGATAGCATTAAGCTAGCGGCAAATTTTTATTTATTTATTTTACAGTTGTTGGGTATTCATTTCTATACACAAAGTATAATTCTCTTTTTATGTTAGTGTCAGTAAACTTCTGCTTGGAGTGGTATGGAACCGTTTGAAACTCCTTTTAAAAAAATAATAATCATTTTGAGGAATTGTTCTCTGTTTGCCAAACTCTTGCTTCTTGTGCAAGAAATATGAATTTAGTTTTATTTTTTGTGGGGGGCGAGATGAATTGAGTTTTCTTCTACCACGCGGACATGCTCAAACTGCTACCCCCCTGGGCATCTGTATCCATTTTATGCTGGAGCCAGTTGTTCTGTGCAACAATGGAGTTTACTGTCTGCCATAGAGGCCATTTGCACTATGATGAATATTCATTGAAACGTGCAGTCAGACAGAACGAGGGAGGGCCACTCTTATCTCAAGGCATTACTTACAGCAAACCCCTGCTTTTCATGGGGGACAAGGGACCACGCCCTGCTGCGAAAAGCGACAATCCGCAAGTAGTTGATACCCACCTGTAAGGTTTAATTAATTACTTATAGATATCCCAAGATGGCAAAGGACTATTTTTGTGTAAATGGAGCTCCTCAACTCTCTTCAGGAGCGTTCCAAAATCAAATTTTCAGCAAAGAACAGGGAAGTCATCCACTCACAAAAATAAAAGAAAAAAGAATAGGTGAATTTGAAAATGGCAAACTGAATATGCAGGGTTCACTGTACACCACAGAAAAATGTTTTTTTGTGAACTCCACTTAACATTTTGCATTACTGCTTAAGTTAGAAGTCAGTTTTCAAAGTACCTTGCAAAGCCTTTCCTCTTGTTGCCTGTCAGGAGGGTCTCGAAAATATCCAAGTCGGAATAAGCAAGCTTATCCTTCGTGAGGGAGGGAAGTCCAGGGCTGCATCAGGGCTCTAATTTAGCTCCCACGTCTGAACAAAGGCACCCCGAGCCAAACACATTACAACTGGGGGGGCCTTCCTCACTTGGAGACAAAAAACAAAAACAATATAAAACCTGGCTCGTCGTCTTGTTCTAAATAAAACCTCAGAAAAAAAAAAATCACTGCTTTTCTATGAATTTGTGCATGTCCCCGTGCATCCAGCGCTGGGGCGGGAGGGCCACGTCGTTCAGGTGGCCGCAGGCCTCCTCGCTGCATTTGCACGACTGGATGAACATGGCCGACTTCTGTAGACGCTGGCCGTTCGGGCAGGTCAGGTCAATTGGCAGGGTGCGGGTGCGACGCGGGGCGCAGCAACGTCCGTCTGAACACTGGCCGCAGAAGTTGGGCCGGTATAGGCGCACGCTCACGCATCCGCCAAATGACAGGCGGACGGGTGACTGAGATTTTTGCATGGCCGAGCACTTCTTGCCTCTCTGCGATTGGAAAGATAACATAAAAAGTGTATGTTACACTATAATCAGGCAAATATTTATTAGAATTTTATATAATTCACACCATGCCAATTATTCAGTTGTGTCACCATCACCCAGTTCTAGTGTCTCATTGGAACTGTGAAAATGAGCAAATGTGGCTTTAAGATCATTTTCTTTATAAAAATAAAGTCAGCCAACAGCCAAATTTAGCAGCTTTACAAAGTGCTATAGTATGAAAATATGCCATTGTTCTTTCCTTGTCCTTGGCACCAGAGTCTTAAAGCTAAGCAAGCATGGCAAAGAGCTGCTGGTGTGTGTCCAACACAGAGCATTAATATAGACCCAGCACACGGAGCTTAGCTATGGACAGTTGCTTGGCAGGAATGCCCCGGCTGACTGGAGGCTGCCTATAATATATATACTAAAATTAACTCAAACACAGTAGCACAGGAAATAATCTGTGCCCAGTACAATAGCACGAGCGTATATCAACACAAAAGAAGACGAGTGTTGAAAGCGTTCAAGTTTTTAAAATGATTACCACAGAACAGTGAAAATAGACATTTTTGTGAAAGGAAGTAGCAAAGTGGTACATTCATCTCATGGTTCTCAATTTTTTTGGGGGTGGGGGGGCACATGTTTTTGATTGACCCTGCATGAACCATTGGTAAAACCCAATTCATAAACTTGAATACATCATGTGTTTCATAATAGTTTTGGATTTTTTTTGTACAATTATTTTTATTTTTGTTTTGACTTGTTTTTATATTCAGTAAATTTATTTTTTGAAGAGTTCTTCTGTAGGTTTTATTATTTTTAGTATTATTATTTTTAAATATATGGTGTTAGATATTATTAACATTTTTAATACTTCATTTCATATATTAACCATTGTTATACATTATTAACATCTTAATTCTTTATATTAACCATGTTGAAAGGTTTTATAGACGTGTAAAGCAAGTAGTGTTGAGCTCAGTATAATTTGACCTTAAACTTATTTAGTCTAGAAGTTCCTTCTCTGTGGGAAAACACATTTGGTCCTTGAGGACAGAATCTGTTTTGAACACGCACCCCTGACTCTGTTTTCGCCATTGCTCATGGAAAAGTACCCAGAGAGTATGTTTTGTCTACAAATGAAAGAGAGGCGGTCGGTTTTAACTATAAGAAGCCATTTTACACGCGGAAGAGACACATTTCGGCGCTCTGAATTCCACCTGTTAAGTGATGAATTGGAGTCTGTTACGATGTCCAGAGAGCTCTGTTAGATTAAATTAATCAATAAAGGTGTTTTTTCTTACATTAAATCTGTCTTCAAGTTTTGGAACACGCAAAGAGGACAAATAATTTTATTCCTCTTTCAATGGAATACTGTAAAAATCACGTGAACAACCGCCCCCCCCCCCAAAAAAAAAAACAAATCAGGGGGATACATGGAGCTTAGAAAGAAATTAAATTCACAGGATTTAATGGTATTTGTCGAGTGCAAGATTAAAAAAAGGTCACTAAATATTGTGTAGTAAAGCAAACTACAATTTTCAATGGACCGTTTGACCTTCCTTCTTTTGTACACTAGTGCCAAAATAAATACATTGATGTATTTATTTTTATAAAATGAAAACAGGCTAAAAGTTAGAAACTGTGTTTGCCTTCATAAAGTCGAACAAGTACAGATAAGAGGTTGTATGATTTTCTGCAGCCAGGTGTTATCATAAGGTGTGGAAGGTTACTCTTGGCAAGAGATAAGCGACGATAAGTACTTTTTCCTCGGTATCTCTGCCTAACATTATATACACTGTAAATATATTTCTTCAAGGTTACCTTGCTCGGAAGAGGCTGTACGGCGCTACACGGCCGCACCGTACACAGTCTGGTCTCTCTTTCCAGCTTGCACTGGGGGTTCTTGTTGGACAGGCGAGAGGAGACGCCCGTCCCGCAGCTACGCGAGCACTGGGACCAATCGGTGGTGAGGATAGGACACTTCTTCTGGTGGCCCCACACTGAAAACAATGACAGAAAACATGTACAATGGTGCCTTGAGATAAGAGTGTTTTGACTTTAGGTTTCATTGCAGTGGGAGGATAATATCAGTTGGTAATGACAGAGCCCTACAGGGGAAGTCAACCCATTTATTTTATTTTTTTATGTTTTTACAATAATATGTTCTATGTAGCCTCACTAGTCTAAATATGGTATTCTGGTTAATATTGTGTTAGTAGAATATGAGTTAAGCAGCAAAATCCAGCTGTTTATATCCATCTCAGTGGCGGCCATTTTGCCACTTGCTGTCGACTGAAGATGACGTCACAGTTGCTCAGGTAATAACCAATCCCAGCGCAGCTTCAGAAAACAGGTGAGCTGCAATTGGTCGTTGCCTGAGCCCTGAGCAGCTGTAATGGTGGCAAAATGGCCGCCCTCTGAGATGGCTAAAAACAGCTGGTTTTTGCTCCATAACTCATATTCCACAAATGTAATATTAATCAGGATGTCATGTTTAGACTTGTGAGGTCACATATAACATATTATTATTATATACATACATTTTTGTCAAGAAATGTTTATGGTTGACTTCCACTTTAAGGTGGCTGTCAGCCTGATGCCGTCGTCTCACCAGGCAGGTGCTTGTAGCCACGTTCAGCCTCCCAGTCACTCGTCGTAAGCGGCGCAATCTCATTAGTCACCGGCAGATCGTTTTCATGAGACCGAGGGGCGGGTCGGCGCTCCGATTTGGGTTGCCGCCTTTTCGGAAAGATTGTCTAGGATAAAGCAAAACAACAACTTTGAAGGGGAATTTACACTGGCAACCATTACTAGTAATTATAATTAATAAAGGTAATTAGTCACGCAATTGGTTACCTGCTGGAATCTTTTCCAATCATAAAAACACTTATCTCTTTAGCAGTTCCTTGTTTTTTCATGGATGTGCGTTCCAGAGCTTCCACAGAAAATACATTGCCTACAACCGTACTTTATTGTTGGTCATTATGGTGGTACTTGGAAAGCTAATTTCATTTTTAGGTGGCAGTTAGTGTGAACAGTTTATCTTAAACCACTACTTATAGCACCAATAAAATGTGTTTTTGTGTGACACAAATGTCTTGAAACAACTTTATCATTAAAGTGTGCAGTACAATCAGAACCGACCCATGTAATGTTAGCGCCAATGTTAGCCCAGCATGCAAGTTTGTTGCCATAGAAATGACAGCAATGCCATTTCTTCAACTGAGTATGCCAAAAGCAATTATAAAGCTGTTATTAAGCTTAACTTAAATTTATGGATTCAGAAATGTTTTTCTCTCTCATACCAAGACCCTCAAAACTGTGAAACAGACATGCTAGCCACCAGGCAATTTAACCCACAAATGCTGAAATGTATAATACTTTCTGCCATATTTGTAGTTCACTGGAAAACAAACCTTTGTGTTATGTTTGTTTGGAAGGTGCCAGGTGTCCTTGTGGCAATCCACGGTGAAGCAGCACTGGCCGGGCATCCTGACCAGCTGAGGGAAAGGGCACGACGGCGAGGCCGGGGGCAGTTTGTGGTCACAAAGAGGCGCGCAGCCCACAGCGCCATCCATGCAGGTACACTGGTGCTTGCAGCCCACGCGGAAGCTCTCGCCATTCTGGTAGATCCTGCCGCTGTAGTCGCACGTGCGTCCTTCTGATTTGGCTGGGAAACAACAGGGGAACATCATAATAGATTAAAAACATTTTTTTTTATATATAAATATAGTGGTGCTTTAACCCTTTAAGCCCATTCTGAACAAAAACGGTAAATTTTTATTCAACTGTGACATTAAATAAAATCCAAAATACTGTTTGCAACATTTTCAAAATTTAACTTTACCGTAATTCTTCATCCTTTATGCATTTTGACCAAAGAATGTCAGAGACCTTTTATTAAGACACCTCAAACTCTTTTAAATTGCGAAATAACTGGCGTAATGTCTCTGTAATAGACTCACATCTAGAGGTAGATGGATTGTTAAAGACGCAGGATTATTCACCCCTCATTAGGTATCAAAGAGACGTGTGCGTTTCTGAAATGCATGACAAGAATTCACACAAGCGTTTATTTAAGCACTGAAATGTGACTCCGGTATAGCACAATAACGTTCCATAGCAACAACGTTTTAGACTGAAAGGTCAATGGAACTGAGGAGACAGGAAGTGTCAGACTACTTGTCTCCAATGCAAGAAGGACTTGCTATTCATAGTTTGTAGAGCAGCTCTGGCATGACGCTTATTTTTATCTCCATTACTTTTGCTACCATTAAGCATCTCGGTCATGTTTGTGCTTATGCAGGGCTTACATGCTGTCGCGTATACCGGGAGCTCACACACAGATGTCATTGTCTTTTAGGTTTCACAATCCTTTTTACCACCACAATAGAAGGACTGGATTTAGTGCTTCCGTTTAGTTGTCAGTTAAAGTGACCATGTTCAGAAAACATAGCATTTAAGAGTACCAATTTTATCCTGCTATCTGTGGCAGGTAGAAAAACTTAAATTAAGAAAAAATTCGGAACGAGTAGGTGTGCCTTGAGATACAGGTGACCCAACTAATGAGAAATAAACTGTAATCCAGACAATTTATTTTGCAATGACTTGTGAGTGCAAATTTGGGACGCAAGTCCTGTATGGTGCCAGTGAACTACATTTAACTCACTCCACAATAAGTAGCCGTTTGGCACATCGTAAACAATTAATCAAAAAGAGATCTCAAGCTGTTTAACATCACTCCCAAATTAAGTTTACTGTCACACTAAATCACACCTAAAACAATTACACTTTGAGAATTTAAAACAAGATAGCTTTGCCTGAGGAAAGTCTATTTTTATGATGGCAGTTGAAAGTTTATGTTTAACAAATTTAGAACATCATAAACCAGGCTGTTTCTACTAAGTACTGTCTCAAATGTTCTCCAATTTCGATACTGTAAATTTATATGATTGTATGTTGAGAAACGTTTCTTGGGAGGAGCAATATGGCGGCCTTACGGGTTCAAAAGTCTTAGCCTACCCAGTCATATATTCAAATCAGTGATTTGGACACAGGCATTATGTAGTAGTACAACAAATATATTCTTCTTCGTTTGTGTATGCATGACTATATTAGAGTACTGCCTCCTGGTGGCCAAGATGGGCACACCAGAAAAGACAGCACAATGAACTGGATTGCAGCATTAAATCACGATTCACAAATTATTTAATGTTTTACATTCTATTTAATTTTGATATTAGTGTATGTTTCATAAAGTACAATGTCATAGACTTCTTTTTTTTGTTACTAAAAAAAGAGGGGAGGCTTGAACGGATTAATGGCATTTGCATTCATTTCAATGGGTAAAGAAAAAAATTAATTTGCATCTCATGGCACCCTTGCTCACATGCATGCCATTTTTTTTTTACTCACATCAAGTGCATTTCTTTATTGATTTTGCCTTTTAGTACGAAATATATTCAGGATTTGTCCCCTTACCTCGGCACACACCCCAGAGCTCCGTGATGTCGTTCCCATAATTGCACTCCAACCCTTTGTGATGGTCACAAGGCTTCATGGGACTGCAGTCTTGGTTATGCTGTGCAGCGCACACTTTGCAGCACCCACATCCATCTAGTACAGTACTAACCCCCGGAGGGCACACTGGGTGGCCCGCGGGACAATCACACGTCGCAGGACAGATAGCCATCACCTGAAACAACCATATTGTCAGACAAGAGACAGAAAGTACATGAGTACTAAAAGTGCTCAGCCAAATTTGTAAAAAATGTATTGGAATTGATCCAATGCTAACAGTTGTTATGCTATGATATAGCGAGATAACCTGATTTGGAACAGTCTGCCTTCCACAATTAGGGAATGTCCCTCATACTCATCCTTCAAAGGAAATCTTAAATGTTGGCTGAAGGACAATCAGAAGTGCGACCATTAACTCTTCTTATGTTGTTTTGTTTTATCTTGTCAACATTCTGTTGTCTTATTGCAATGCTCTTAACCTGTTTTATCTTGACTTTGTTTTGCTTTGTGATGTGTATTGTAATGTATTTTTGTACAGGGGACTACAGATGCAAATCTAGCATATTTACAACTTAATTTGTTGTTTATCAATGTGCATTGTCCCTATCAAATAAAATGAAACGAAATATTAATTTCTAAATAATAATAATAATAATAATAATAATCCAGAAAACAGCAACTTCTGAGTCTTGTGAGATTTCTGTAAATCTGGCAAGGCCCCAGTTCAATGGGCATTAAGGTTTTTTTTTGTTGTGATTTTTCTTTAGCTTTTTTCTTTTTTGCAAAACTTTACACTGTAAGGAAAGCAGCATCCTCATTAAGGGTTGATAGAAGAATACCCACTGTTTTTTATGTTAGTATTAGTATTATTTATTTTTTTAATTTGTAACACAAATAAGAATAATATAAACTAAGATGTTGCACTTTAGCCATTAAAGTTTAGTTTGACATTTCATTTTTTTTCTTTTCGATAGTTTTTTAAAGGAATTCTGTACATGAGTTAAAAAAAAAAAGAGAGATTAAGATTACAGTAATTCCCTTTCCATTATGTACAATGGGGAAAATTGTTTCTTAATTGGAAGTCAACCAGCATCCCTGAATGGAATGTGTTACACTGTTTTTCCTATCTATCCATTTTCTATAGTGCTTGTCCTCGTTAGGTGAGTTGGAGCGTATCTCAGCAGACTTTGAGGCAACAGTGCTAGCAAATTGCAGGACAAATACAGTATAGACTCACTAACAACTACACAAATTAGTCTTAACCTAACATAGGATACATGTTCTGGGGATGTGGACTGGGTGGAAGCGAGAGTACCGGAACAAAACCCCAAAAAGGCTGAGCCATGATTCGAGCCCAGAACTTCAACTGTGAGGCAGCTGTACTAACCACTAGTCAGACTTGCTGCCCCACTGTATTCCAGTTTGTTATAAAGTTAGTGAGCTAAGTACAGGAACCAGGAAGCGTATAACAGACTTCCCTAGAAGTGTATCTAACACAAGAGCCATGAACATAAATTATTTGATAGCCCTACTAAAGACAGTGACACCATAAAAAAAAAATTATCTGGAAAGGACATAGCGTACACTCATTGTGACTCAAACACATTTTCCATTATCATCTAGCATGTAGCATAGTTGTCCCTAAGCCAATCTGTGAATGGACTTTTCACACAAGCTTCAGTGAGGAAACAACATCCTACCTGTGAGATGAGAGCTGTTGTCAGCAAAATAAGACACATTACATATTCCATGTTAATTAAATAAAGTTATGTACATATAAATTCAAGCTCGACTACTCCACTGAAGGATGGTCAGTCCTAAATAGCTCAGTCCCTTTTCGGGTCTTGATCCAAGTGTTCCCCATGGGGACAACCAGCCTAAACAGCACTTTATACCACCTGACAGGGCCCGCCCCTCAACTCACTGCTGGCCAATAGGTATGCAGGGAGTGAGCCAGACGTTCCAAATGGGCGTGGCTTTACCACAGAACTCATTTTCTATTGGGAATGAATGGAGCCATTCATAAAAAAAAAGAAAAAAAAGCAGGGCCACTCTTGTGTGTTTATTTTATGGGTTAAAAATTAAAATGTAACAGGCCCTTTCAAGTCACATTCCTGCCTTTGTGGCCAGCACTCTGCAAGAGCTGAGTAAATATATTCAGCTGGTAACATTCAGGAGACCTCCACCTTTGGAAAAAGTAAGGAGGGATGGAATTCCCTGTTGTTCCAGAACTCTGTCGAAAAATTTAAATGAATAAAGACATAATGTATGACCTGATTTTACTTTATACTATTCAGAAATTGTATTTACTCAAATAGAGGCTGCTTTTTTAAAATCGCCGGTGACAGAAAAACTAACCTATTTGCTGTTTTGTCTCTTTTTTTTTGGGGTCAAATACTCTAAGATGCCACCATATTTTATCAAAGCCCTGTCTCATTAGGATAGTAAAATATGAAGGAAATATGTTGAAGTAATACATCTTAACTGAAAAAAACTGCTTCGTATGTCAGGGTATGTTTAGCCTGGGTTGTTTGTGGAAGTTACAGTTACATGCACACTTCCTACATGCACATTTTTTTCCCTCAATGAAAGCATCTGTAAGCCTTTTATTTTGAAAGGTGATGCTGTAAAATGAGTTTGAAATTATAGTTAAGTGTTTTGGGATCATAGTTTGTGATATATCTACAATTTGATAAGTAATTAAAAATATGTTTTTTGGGGTGGGGGGGGGGGGGAGGTCAATTACTCTTAATCTGTGCTATTTGCGACAGGACTCTGCCCCTACGGTTACTCTGCAATCTTCAGTCAATCAACACAATGCTGATACAAAAGTATTCCTTGAAAAAGGTTGGATGAGGTTGAGTGTACTGTGGAAGCAGGATTATTGTTTTAAGGGCAGCTCCTATGAGCTTTGGCCTCAAATTGGTTGGCTGTCTTCCTCTTTCAACCACACGTATGCAGCCACACCTGCTTCCACAACACTACTTTTACTTAAGTTGACAATTTTGAGAACTGGGGAATCTGCGGTGGTGAATGACAATGTTACAAACTCTCATGGACAAGTCTTTAAAAAGTGTTTCGGCGCAAGTTAAAAGAGAAATTTCCCAGGGACATTTTGTGGAATTCAACTTGAATTCAACAAAAATGGCAAAAGAAGAAAAAAAAATTATTCAAGTTTTTTTCCCTTAGCCACTTTTGTTGTGTTGAAAAAATAGGTGGAATTTGTTAGAAAATCAATTGGGATTGACATCTGTGTGGCAATTTTACACAAAAACGACAGACATTTGTTCCTAGCAACAATAAAATGTCCGATTGAAAACTATACCAAAACTAATTTATTACTGTAGTCATTGTGGGCTGGAGATCCAACCCATTGATTATCTAATTTCAAATTCAGATAAAGCAACACTACCTTTGCTAATATGTTATACAAGCACTACTGATTATGAAGGCCAAAGACAGTTCAAATTGATATGGCAGCAAATAGAGATTGACATCTAATTTGACAAAAAACAATCTGACATCCACACACGCGTAGGTATTGGAAGCAGTGCAGCCAAGACACGCTATGAACGGAAGAGAATACTAAAATAAATATGCGAATAATAAATTAATACAATTTAATGGAAAAAAATATTTGAATTGAGGTTGTAAAGCAGGGCTTCTAATAATATTTAGGCCAGCGGAGAAGACCTTGCAAGCCATCGTCAACACAAGTAAAAAAAAAACAGAACAACTCGAAGTGTAAAAATAAATAATAATCAAAAGCCCTACAGCTCCATTTTCCATTGTTTAGCTTGGTAAGTTGTAACCACAAGCAAGGAGCTTATGTTCTTTTCTGACAAAAACACCAACCCAAAAAAGCCACTAAACCCACACTTTTGTTTGAACACATGTTTTTTTTAAACAAAGTTGTGTCATGTTAAAGTTTACTGTAGAACAGGCTGGCCTGGAAGTCTTTGGGCAGCGCTAGCTTGTGTTAGCCTGGACCAACGCGAGGTATCTGGTTTCATTTCCTCTCACCATGGAAAGTAAACCAGTACTGAAAGAAGAGTGGCTTCTGAAAAAGAGAGAAACTCTTCATATTAGAAGTCAAATATCTTATCAAGGTCCTTCCCTGTTCTTGAGCTTACCTT